>NC_056667.1:55070000-55373467 GCF_018350195.1 Panthera tigris
TTTAATAACATATCTCATTTCATTCTTTGTCTTATTAATCTGTAATCTTTAATCACTATCTATGGGAAAGGTATTATCTTCAGTTTTAGAAATGATAAAACTCAAAGAATTTACATTATGTCTGCAACATACAATTAGTAACTATTAATATAATGCAAAATATTTTCTCTTTAATAGAAAACATTTGGTAAGATGTACATCAAACAACTGAAATGGATTCTTTCAGTTAAATTCAACAAGTAATTACTGAATGAGATCATGAAAGCTATTATATTCAGGACACAAGGAAACTATACAGATTAGAGTCAGCCAAGGGAAAAAGTGCATAGGACAGAGTTCAGGAGAAGGACTAAATGCAGAGCTTCTGTTGTCTCCTCCTATGGAGTCAGGACAGGTTACTCTTCCAGTATGGATATATGACAATACATATCAAGTATTGTCAACCAGGGAAGCTTACCTAAGCTTCGTGTCCAGAGTTTTTAGTGGGGCTTCATCATATAGGGATGTTTGACTGATTGATTGCCCTGCATGGTTAATCTCAGTTTCCATTTGACCCAAAGCACCCACCTTAAGTCACATTGTTGACCTTTCTGCAGTGGCCAGCCCCCACCTTAAGACTAAATGGGTGTGGCCAGGCCTCCACACTAAATCACACTGTTAGACTATTCAGTATGACCCAAGGCCCCTAAGCAAACAAAGAAATTCTATCAGGCACAACACCCCTAGGACTCAAAGATTACCCCCTAGAAGCCAGGGCAAAGGTCAGAATTTTCTTTGAGCAAAAGATTCTTTATTATAAATTCTTTCCTACACACCCACTCTATTTGGTTTTGAAAGTATCCAAATTTTTATTTACCCATTTTGAAATGGTGAAAAGCCTGAAATTCCCCATCCCCATCTTCTGTCCTCTCTAGAGAAGGGAGCATTTCCTTTCTTGCCCCACAAAAACCATGAGGTCTGAGAGACATGTCACTATTCTTCAGCCTCCCTATTGTCCCTTTTATATCTTTATTATTCCTCTTTCTTAGGAGAGGCCTCCTCTTATGAGATTCATGCCAACCATCTCTCCACACCTACTTACTAACAAATTTCCAGTCATTTCCCACTTTTACCAATTTAGGAATGTCAGTCTTCCTTTCCATATTAAATCCATGAAGGCAAAAGTTTTGCCTCTAAACTCATTCACCTACCAAATTAAAGCTATCTTTACTTCTTTATCCTCTAAAACTGTAACTCTTTAATCTTGAGCTCTGATAGATCTCTGATCACACAATCTCTTATCCCTTTAGTCCATTAGTCTCTTCCTTCCAGATAGTAAGCTCTTTGGTCCCTTAATCACCCCTTAATCCCATCTTTTTCATTTGCAAACCCAACAGACATCTTTCAGACCCTGTTATTTGATCTTTGTTCTGAATTCGACACTTCTAATTCTGGTTTTTTGAAACATTCTCATCCCTTGGCTTCAATGATCCCACTCTCTCCTACTTCTCCTGCCTTACTGCCAATTTCCTTATTACTTTCCTCTATTCCTCTGCTCACTCCTCAAATATTATTGTACCCTAGAATTCTTTCCTGTTTTTCTTTTCCTCCCTTCATTCCTTTCCTGGGCTTGACAATGCCCTCAGAATACAGTCAAAATTATACAACATAGAATATGAAACCTTATATCATCTGAGTCTTGTCTATGTTGAACTGAGTTCTGATTCCCTTTATAGCTTTGTCTCAGCCAACCTATGGTACACAAAGTAACAACCTTATCAGTTAATGTAAGTTTTTCAGATGTTCCAGGTTTTTCTTATCTCTGTGTCTTTGTTCATGCTGCTCCCTCTGCACAGGCACTTTAGAAGAACTTATTCAACCCTGTGGTCCCAAGGGAGGAGCACTTTATCTATGCAATACCAATGACACCACTGGCCACAACTCTCTAACCACAGTGACTGGCTCAGGAAGGGACATATGACTCAGGTGAAGTCAATTAGGACCCAGAAAGTTCAATTCTGAGACATCGAACCTCCAGGAAAGCAGATTCTCTCTCTTCTCCTATCTGTTGTGGGCTTTGGGGGCCACCACAAATAGCCTGAGAATGGAGTCAATCCAAAGGAAACAAACTGAAAGATTGGATATTGGTGGTATCATCTGAGCCCAGGGTGAATCTACCACTGATGCTCGAGCCACTGCTAGACCTTGTCAGCTTACATGATTAAATAAATTCTCTTTGTGCATGAATTAGTTTGGATTTATTTTTCACTTTCTACAAGAGGAAGTCTAAAAACAGATGCTGTGCTCAACAAATATTTGTCAAATAAATGGAAATGGTAAAATTAGGAGATTAATGATCTCATGGGCCAATCTGAGAATTAAATGATTTAACAGTCTGAAGTGCCAAGCATAGTGCCTAGCAAAAGGCAGATAACCCAAAACTTCCTTTCGGTTTCTGTGCCCCTTAGCCTTCTCACTATCCGCACAAAGGCCACACAACATAATTCAAAATGGCTACCTGCACCAGATTTTATAGTAATATGAAAATACATACTCTCAAGCATTTCAATTATTAAATCCTAGACTTTTTCTCTATAAATCCTTTCCTCCTATTAAAGACCACAATTTTAAACACATCCCTTAGTATAGCATCTTAAAATTTTTTGCCTGCTATGCATGCAAAAACATAATATTTAGAGTAAAAGATTGTCATATCTGACTTCATATTTAAAACTTCTGCATGTCAAAAACATCATAACAAAAATTTAAAATATATTGCACTTGGAAAACTGCCCAACATGTGTAAACAGAGAGTATCTTAAAAATCTTACAAATCTTGAAAAAAAGACAAACGCCATACTGGGAGAAAAAATATGTGTTGCATATAAACTGTTCATTTGCAAAATAATACCTACAAATAACCATTAATTCTATTTTTAATATCAACAAACTTATCAAAGGCGTATTCATTAAACCAACAAAATATAACTCTCTCCCTTGTATTGGCAAGTTGGAGAAAGGAACAGAGACACATGTATACCTATGCTCTGCTGGTGCAAATGTAAATTGTCAGGATGGTAACTTACAATTTACCTCAAAAAATATATAACCTTTGACCCACAATTCCACTTCCAAGAATTTATATTTGGGAATTAATCATAGAAATCCACAAAGAATTAGAAATAATGATGTAAATGTAACAATATACTTTATAAGTGTGAAAAATTGAAAGTAGATTACTGGCATCTATTATTTAATTGTTGAATTCCCATTTATTAACTTTATTGTCTATCAAATGGTCTACTGAATTTCACATACATTGTCTCATTCAGTTTTTATTTTATAGATTTAAAAATTTGATTCAGAGATGTTAAACCTCTTGATCAAAATAATAAACCTCCTGGGTAGGGGTGGGGAGGGAAAAAAAATCATAAAGCTATTAAGTGGCAGATTCAGAATTCAAACCCAGTTGTATTTATTTCCAAAATCTATGATCTTTACTACTATTTTTAGATTATTTATTTATTTATTTACTTTCAAGTTAGTTAACATACAGCGTAGTCTTGGCTTCAGGAGTAGAACCCAGTGATTCATCTCTTATGTATGACACCCAGTACTCATCCTGAAAAGTGCCCTCCTTAATGCCTGTCACGCATTTAACCCACCACCCCCTCCAGCAACCCTCAGTTTGTTCTTTGTAGTTAAGAGTCTCTTATGGTTTGCCTCCCTCTCTGTTTTTATCTTATTTTTCATTCCCTTCCCCTATGTTCATATGTTGAGTTTCTCAAATTCCACACATGAGTGAAATCATATGATGTATCTCTTTCTCTGACTGACTTATTTCATTTAGCATAAAACCCTCCAGTTACATCCACATTGTTGCAAATGGCAAGATTTCATTCTTTTGCATCACCAAGTAGTATTTCACTGTGTATATATACAACATCTTTTTAAAAATTTTTTTAATGTTTTTATTTATTTTTGAGACAGAGAGAGACAGAGCATGAGCAGGGGAGGGGCAGAGAGAGGGAGAGACACAGAATCTGAAGCGGGCTCCAGGCTCTGAGCTGTCAGCACAGAGCCTGACTTGGGGCTCGAACTCATGGAGTGTGAGGTCACGACCTGAGCTGAAGTTGGACGCTCAACCAACTGAGCCACCCAGGCGCCTCTATATACCACATCTTAATCCATTCATCAGTTGATGGACATTTGGGCTCTTTCTGTAATTTGGTTATTGTTGATAGTGCTGCTATAAACACCGGGGTGCATGTGACCCTTCGAATCAGCATTTTTGTATCCTTTGAATAAATTCCTAGTAGTGCAATTTCTGGATCATAGGGTAGTTCTATTTTTAACTTTTTGAGGAACCTCCATACTATTTTCCAGAGTGGCTGCACTAAGTTTGCATTCTCACCAACAGTGCAAGAGGGCTCCCCTTTATCCACATCCTTGCCAATATCTGTTGTTTCCTGAGTTGTTCATTTTAGCCATTCTGACTGGTGTAATGTGGTATTTCATTGTGGTTTTGATTTGTATTTCCCTGATGATGAGTGATGTGGAGCATCTTTTCATTTGTTTGTTAGCCATCTGGATGTCTTCTTTCGAAAGATGTCTGTTCATGTTGTCTGCCCGTTTCTTTACTGGGTTATTTGTTTTTCTGGGTATTGAGTTTGGTAAGTTCTTTATAGATTTTGGATATTAACTATTTGTCAGATATATCATTTGCAAATATCTTCTCCCATTCCACTGGTTGCCTTTTAGTTTTGTTGATTGTTTCCTTTGCTGTGCAGAAGGTGCCAACAGTTCATGTTTGCTTTTATTTCCCTTGTCTTCAGAGACATGTCAAATAAGAAGTTGCTGCAGCCTAGGTCAAAGAGGTTGCTGCCTCTTTTATCCTATAGGATTTTAAGGGTTTCCTGTCACACATTTAGGTCTTTCATCCATTTTGAATATATTTTTGTGTTTGGTGTGAGAAAGTGGTCCACTTTCACTCTTCTGCATATTGCTGTACAGTTCTCCCAGCACCATTTGCTAAGAAACTGTCTTTTTTCCATTGGTTTCTCTTTCCTGCTTTGTCAAAGATTCATTGGCAATATATTTGTGGGTCCATTTCTGGGTTCTCTATTCTCTTCCATTGATCTCTGTGTCTGTTTTTGTGTCACTACCATACTGTCTTGATGATCACAGCTTTGTAATACAGCTTGAAGTCTGGGATTGTGATGCTTCCAGCTTTGGTTTTCTTTTTCAACATTACTTCAGCTATTTGGGGGTCTTTTGTGGTTCTATGCAAATTTTAGGATTGTTTGTTCTAGCTCTGTGAAGAATGCTGGTGGTATTTTGAGAAGGATTGCATTGAATGTGTAGATTGCTTTGGGTAGTATCGACACTTTAACAGTATTTGTTCTTCCAATCCATGAGCATGGAATGTTTTTCCATTTCTTTGTGTCTTCTTCAATTTCTTTCATGAGCTTTCTATAGTTTTCAGCATACAGATCTTTTAACTCTTTGGTTAAGTTTATTCCTAGGTATTTTACGGTTCTTGGTGCAATTATAAATGGGATCAATTACTTTTATCTCTTTCTGCTGCTTCATTATTGGTGTATAGAAATGCAACCAATTTCTGTACATTGATTTTATATGCTGCAACTTTGCTGAATTCCTGTATCAGCTCTACTAGTTTTTTGGTGGAGTCTTTTGGGTTTTCCATGTAGAGTATTATGTTATCTGAGAAAAGTGAAAGTTTGATTCTTATTTGACAATTTGGATGCTTTTATTTCATTTTGTTGTCTGATTGCTGAGGCTAGGACTTCCAACACTATGTTGAACAAGAATGGTGAGAATGGACATCCCTATCTTGTTCCTGGTCTCAGGGGGAAGCTCTCAGTTTTTCCCCATTGAGGATGATATTAGCTGTGGGCCTTTCATATATGGATTTTATTATGTTAAGGTATGTTCTTTCTATCCCAACTTTCTTGAGGGTTTTTTATCAAGAAAGGATGCTGTATTTTGTCAAATGCTTTTTCTGCATCTATTGACAGGATCATATCATTCTCATCCTTTCTTCCATTAAAATGGTGTATCACATTGATTGATTTGTGAATTTTAAACCAGCCCTGCAGCCCAGGAGTAAAGCCCACTTGATCATGGTGAGTAATTCTTTAAATGTAGAGTTGAATTCAATTTGCTAGTATCTTGTTGAAAATTTTTGCACCCAGGTTCATCAGGGATGTTGGCCTGTAATTCTTCTTAGTGGGGTCTTTGTCTGGTTTTGGAATCAAGGTAATGCTGGCTTCATAGAATGAGTTTGGAGACTTTCCTTCCATTTCAATTTTTTGGAACAGTTTGAGAACAATGGGTATTAACTCTGTTTTAAATGTCTGGTAGAATCCCCCTGGGGAGCCATCTGGCCCAGGACTCTTATTTGTTGGGAGATTTTGATAATTGATTCAATTTCTTTACTGGTTATGGGTCTATTCAAATTTTCTATTTCTTCCCATTTGAGTTTTGGTAGTGTGTGAATGTCTAGGAATTTGTCCATTTCTTCTGGATTGTCCCATTTGTTGGCATATAATTTTTCATAGTATTCTCTTATAATTGTTTGTATTTCATGGTGTTAGCTGTGATAATTCCTCTTTCATTTGTGATTTTACCTATTTAGGTCCTCTCTCTTTTCTTTTTGAGAAGTCTGGCTAGCGGGTTATCAATTTTGTTTATTCTTTCAAAAAACCAGCTCTCAGTTTCATTGATCTGTTCATTGATCTCTTTTTTTTTGGATTCTATCTTGTTTATTTCTGCTCTAATCTTTATCATATCCCTTTTTCTACTGGCTTTGGGTGTTATTTACTGCTCCTTTTCTAGGTCCTTCAAGTGTAAGGTTAGACTATGTGTTTGGGACCTGTTTTTGCTTCTGGAGATAGGCCTGAATTGCAATGTATTTTCCACTTAGGATTGCCTTTGCTGCATCCTAAAGGATTTGGACTGTCATGTTTCATTTTCATTTACTTCCATGTATTTTTAAATTTTTCTTTCACTTCCTTTTTAACCCATTCATTCTTTAGTAGGATGTTCTTTAACCTCCATGCATTTGGGGGCTTTCCAGATTTTTTCTTGTGGTTGATTTCAAGTTTCATAGCTTTGTGATATGAAAATATGCATGGTATGATCTCTACCTTTCCTTATCTGTTGAGAGCTGTTTCGTGACTCAGTATGTGATCTATTTTGGAGAATGTTCTGTGTGCATTCAAGAAAAATGTATATTCTGCTGCTTTAGGATGAAATGTTCTGAATATATCTGTTAAGTCCATCCAGTCCAATGTGTCACTCAGAGCCATTGTTTCCTTATTGATTTTCTGCCTAGATGATCTGTCCATTGCTATAAGTAGAGTATTAAAGTCCCCTACAACCATGGTATTGTTACTTATACATTTATTTATGGTTGTGATTAATTGACTTACATATTTGGGTGCTTACACATTGGGGCATAAACACTTAAAATTATTAGCTCTTCTTGATGGATAAACCCCTTAATTATGATATAGTGCCTTTCTTCATCCCTTGTTACAGTCTTTGGTTTAAAATCTAGCTTGTTGATATAAGTATGACTACACCAGCTTTTTTTCTTTCTTTTTTGATGTCCATTAGTGTGATAGATTGTTCTCCATCCCCTCACTTTCCATCTGCAGTTGTCCTTGAGTTTAAAATTAGTCTCTTTTAGGCAACATATTGATGGGTCTTGTTTGTTTCTTTTTTTTTTAATTTTTGATGTTTTTCTATTTATTTTTGAGACAGAGAGAGACAGAGCATGAGCAGGGGAGGGGCAGAGAGAGAGGGAGACACAGAATCTGAAGCAGGCTCCAGGCTCTGAGCTGTCAGCACAGAGCCTGACGCGGGGCTTGAACTCACAGACTGTGAGATCATTACCTGAGCTGAAGTCAGACGCTTAACTGACTGAGCCACCCAGGCACCCCAGGTCTTGTTTTCTTATCCATTCTGATACTCTATACCTTTGATTGGGGCATTTAGTCCATTTACATCAGAGTGATTATTGAAAGATATGAATTCAGTGCCATTGTGTTATCTGTAGATTTCATGTTTGTTGTGATGTCTCTGGTTCTTCACAGTCTTTGCTGTTTTCCACTCACAGAGTCCCCCTTAGGATCTCTTGTAGGGCTGGTTTAGTGGTCACAAACTCCTTTAGTTTTTGTTTGTCTGGGAAAGCGTTTGTCTTTCTATTCTGAATGACAGCCTTGCTGGATAAAGGAGTCTTGGTTGCATATTTTTCCCATTCAACACATTGAATATTTCCTGCCACTCCCTTCTGGCCTGCCACATTTCAGTGGACAGGTCTGCTACTACCCTTATGTGTCTACCCTTGTAGGTTAAGGCCCATTTGTCCCTAGCTGCTTTCAGAATTCTCTGTTTATCTTTGTATTTTGCCAGTTTCACTATGATATGTCATGGTTTTGACCTATGTTTGTTGATTTTAAAGGGAGTTCTCTGTGCCTCTTGGACTTGGATGCCTGTTTCCATCCCCAGATGAGGGAAGTTCTCAGCTATAATTTGCTCAAATAAATCTACAGCCTCTTTCTCCCACTCTTTTGGAATTCATATGATATGGATATTGTTTCATTCCATGGGATCACTCAGTTCTCTAATTCTCCCCTTGTGATCTAGTAATTTCCTTTCCCTCTTATTTTCAGCTTCATTATTTTCCATGTTATCTTCTATTTCACCTATTCTCTCCTCTGCTTATTCCATCCTCACTGTCTCTGTATTTAGTTCATTTTGCATCTCAGTTATAGCATTTTTTAATTCATCGTGACTAGTTTTGAGGTCTTTGATCTCTGCAGCAAAAGTTTCTCTGGTGTCTTCTATGCTTCTTTCAAGCTCAGCTATTAGTCTTATGACTTATCCTAAATTCTTTTTCAACATATATTGTTTATATCTGTTTTGAACAATTTTCTGGCTGTGATTTCTTCTTGAACTTTCTTTTGGGGAGAATTCCTCTGTTTTGTCATTTTGTCTAAGTTTCTGTCTTTTGAGTATTTTAATTTTTTTTAAAAAAGAGACAGAGTGCAAGTTGGGGAGGGGCAGAGAGAGAGGGAGACACAGAATCTGAAGCAGGCTCTAGGCTCTGAGCTGTCAGTACAGATCCTGATGCAGGGCTTGAACCCATGAACCATGAGATCATGACCTGAGCTAAGGCCGGATGCCCAATCAACTGAGCCACCCAGGCACCCCTGGGTGTTTTAAATTCTTGTTGTCTGTCTTGAGCCTACCAGTACTTTCATATTAAGAAGGGATCATACACTGTCCAGGTCCTGTCACTTCAGGAAGTGTTTTTGGTGTATGTTGCATGCACTCTGCTGTTGCATTTTGGCTGCTCTGTCCCACTGGTCAGTCCTCTGTAAAGCTCCTCCTTGCTTGTAGTGGTGGAGTGTTTGGACCTTTTACCAGGAATGCTTTGATTTGTTTGTTCAAGTAAATCTGGCGGTGTGGGGTGGGGAAAGGAAAAGTGGGGGAGGGAGGGCAGGAGCCTGATCCCAGAAAAAGAGAAAAATGAAGGGGGCGAAAAGAAGATGAAACAGAGAATCAAAAAAGTAAAGTCTAAATCCAGAGAAAGAGAAAGGAAAATAAAGAAGAAAGAGAAAAGGTGGAAAAAGAATAGAATAAAAATGCTTGATAAAACATTTAGATATATAATTATTTAAAAATTTTTTTAATGTTTATTTATTTTTGACAGAGAGAGAGAGAGACAGAGCATGAATGGGGGAGGGGCAGAGAGAGAGGGAGACACAGAATCTGAAGCAGGCTCCAGGCTCTGAGCTGTCAGCACAGAGCCCAATGTGGGGCTCGAACTCACAGACCGCGAGATGATGACCTGAGCTGAAGTCAGACACTCAACTGACTGAGCCACCCAGGTGCCCCGAGATGCATAATTATTTTATATATATATATATATATATATATATATATATATATATATATGGTTGTTTAATGTGTGTGTGTATTTACATATATATATATATATATATATGTATATACACACACACATATATACACATATAATAAGAACTGACCAAAAACAAATCAGAAACTATAAGCCTGATTCCAAAAGAAAAATAATAAAAGGGTAAAAATAAAAATAAAATAAATTAAAATAAAATACAAAACAAAAAAACAGTTGTCTGTACATGCCTGGGACTAGTGACTGTGCTGGTTTGGAGGAGAGGCCATCTGGTTCACTTAGTGTCAGTTTTCTCCAGTAGATAAGCAGTTGCCAGGTCCAGAGTGGCAGGGTTTTGTGTAAGCATGTCCCGCCTCCACTGGAGGCCACTGTGCTGCTCTCTGATGTCCCACCACGTTGGTGTTGAAGGTAAAATGAACATCTCTTTCCCCTGACCAGATATCTCTACCCATGCTGTTCAGGCAGCCCTTACAGAATAGTGAGAGCAGTCGGCTTGCTCTACTCCACAGTCTCCCGATCTTTGTAGGCACTCAGCTGGGAGTCAAATGCAAAACCTTAAAGGACCCAGCTGGGTGTGGTTCCTCTCCCCTGTTCCAGAATAGAGCCACTCTGGCCTGCTGATAAAAGGCCTTTGGTTGGCACCTGCAGGGTCTTTTGTCCTTGGAAGGGCAATAAAGCCTCTTCCCAAAGTACTTGAGGAAGGGAACTGTTCTCTCCCAGTGAACCCCTGAGATTGCTACACTGAACTATGCACTCTGGGGCTGACTCCCACTTCCCAGGAGCATGAGCCAAGGCTCCCGGTTTTGCTCTGGAGAAAGCCACACACTTCTGAACCTCAAGTTTCAGCCCCTAAGGCTGTTTGCAAAAAAGAAACTGGAACTCTCCATATTTCTCATTCCCCAGTCCATGGTCCAGAGAGGTTTTCTCTTGTCCTAACTCGATGCTGCACTTTCACACCTCTCTCTCTCTCTCCCTTTTGTTTCTCCACAGAAAAAGTTCCCTCCCCTTTGTGCCTATGCCGTTTTATCTCCCGCAATTCACATACACACACCTCGATCCTGCCAAGCTGTCTCCTTCCAACTGTGGAGATCCTTCTGTACTCGGCAGACTGATTTCCTGGATGTTCCAAGTGATCTGACCTCAATACAGCTGTGTCTGAGGGACGAGGAAAATCCGGGTCTCCCTACTTCTCCACCATCTTAACTCCCTCTCAATTGTCTTTCTTTCTTTTTCTTTCTTCCTTTCTTTCTTTCTTTCTTTCTTTTCTTTCTTTCTTTCTCTCTCTCTCTCTCTTTCTTTCTTTCTTTCTTTCTTTCTTTCTTTCTTTCTTTTTCTTTCTGTTTTATTTTATTATTTTTGAGAGAGAGGAAGACAAAGAGCAAGCAGAGGCAGGGCAGAGAGGGAGGGAGACAGTGTCCAAAGCAGGCTCCATGCTGTTAACACAAACGTTACGTTACATGGGGCTCAAACCCACAAACCGTGAGATCATGACCTGAGCGGAAGTTGGATGTTCAACTGACTGAGCCACCCAGGCGCCCCTATTTTTAGATTTTCTCATCTAAATTCTTATCTAGCCATTTGATGTTACATATGATGTACATATTAAAAGTGATATAAAGGAATATTAATTATCTAGGGAAATATTTATGATATTGTTAGTTGAAAAAAACATATTGTAAGACTTTAGACATAGAATTATTTTCTTTTTGACAAAATAAAATATGGGTCTCTGTTCACAGAAAAAGAACTGTGATAAAACATCCTAAAAGATGGTTACCTTGGGGCGGTAAAATTGTATCTTAGAAATTTTTTACTGCTGTTACTCTTGTTTTTCCTAAATGCACAAAGACTAACACCTAGAGAATACATATAAATATGTATTATTTTTGCAGCCAAAGAGTTATTTAAAAACTTCAGTATGGCCTTAAGTTTTCTTTCCTTCTTGTGAGATTTGGAAAGTCAAAAGCCTTTTAAAATAAAAAGTTTAAAATGTCTTTCCATTTAACACCCCATAAAAGTTTTTACAAAAGTACATAAAGCTAAAGATTAAAACAATAATAACTTAATGATTTTAAAAGTAAAGGATAAACCAATAGAAAATAGAAAAGTTGAAAGTAGACAAAAGAAAGATAATTGATAATTTTCAAGCAATCACCTTTTAAATGCTTCTGTTCTCTGTTCCAGGCTGTGGCACTTTTTCCTGAGGGAGGAGCCAAGATGCTTTTGTGTGAATAAGAGCTGGAGCCTCTCCAATTGGCCTGCTCTCCAAGATAGTTTACAAATACAATAAGGCAATCTGTTTTCTTCGTAAGGCAGGAAAAATCTGAAATGAGCAAGACATTTTAGCTCTGACTTCAAAACTACTAAGTTTTGATTGTATCCTACCGTGGAAATAATAGATTAGTTATTCCTATGACTCAAAATCAAATGTAAATATTTTTATTACTCAAAACTAGTGAGGATACATCCAATTAAATTGAAATAGAGTCTCTAATGCTGAATTGAACATAAAATTCCTGCTTAGATTAAGTTAGCATTCGGAATCTTATTATAATTCCAAAATCAGCTTTTCAACTCTTCTAGAACAGTGACAGAAAAGCAGTTTAATGTGAGTTTGAAATATTTATATGTTTTATTTGAAATTTTGCAAGGGATTCTGTTACTTTTTTTAAAAGTTCTCAGAAATCTGTCTTATTATTTTAAAATATTTAAAAAAATACTCTAAAACCAAATTAGAAAAATATTATTATAGCCCTCATAGACCAGTGACGAACCAGGCAAAGGTGGATAAGGGAGTGTTGATAGAGAAGGCAGGAGGAAGGGAAGAAGGAGAGAGAAATCAGAATGAACTGAATAGGTGGGGGAGGGGATTAAAGAGCAAATAAATTCTTTAATAATCATGGAGGGTTTTATGGCACATATAAGAATATGTCCTGGATAGCTCTTTTGTTATTTTCTTTTTGGTACTATTTAGAGAAAGAAGGTGAAACTTTAAGAGAAAGAGGGCAGGGAGAAAGAGCAAAGACACATGTATGAGGTATTTTGCTAGATGTTTTGTTTCTGTTATTTCATTTAAAAAGTAACCACTTTTTTAAAAAGTTTAATATTTATTTTGAGAGAGAGGGCACATGCAAATAGGGGAGGGGCAGAGAGACAGGGAGAGAGTGAGAATCACAAGCAGGCTCCTCACTGTCAGCATGGATCCCCATGCAGGGTTCAAACCCATGAACCATGAGATCATGACCTGAGCTGAAATCAAGAGTTGGAGGCTTAACTGACTGAGCCACCTAGGCTCCCCAGAAATAAATCACTGTTGATTGAACTGTGTTCAATCATCCCACAAGCTTAAGAAAAAGGTATTATTATCCCCATTTCATAGACAAAAAAACTGACACTCAGATAGATGAAGTAATTTGACAAAGTTACTTAGGTAGTGAGAGGATGTTTTTATTTTCCTTTCAAAGCCAGGATCTTTCTCCTCCTCCCCACCCTCCCCAGCATAACAAAATCAAAAGCTATACATGTGCTTCATGTAGAGTAAGTAGAGTGTAATATCCTGTCTGTGACTCAAGACAAATTGGACAGTCTCCTAAGAGATAGGCAATCTTGAGATTGTTTGAAATGAGTAGCATAACTTGGGATATAGTGCTGGGAAGAATTTTTCCTTCAAAAGTAAAATTAAAGGTGAATAGATCATGAAAATATAAAGATCATTACAAAGTGTTCTACTGTTGGCACCTGGGTGGCTCAGCCGGTTAAGCATCCAACTTCAGTTCAGATCATGATCTCACAGTTTGTGGGCTCGAGCCCCACATCAGGCTCTGTGCTGACAGTTCAGAGCCTGGAGTCTGCTTCAGATTCTGTGTCTCCCTCTCTCTCTGCTCCTCTCCCACTCACGCTCTGTCTCTCAAAAACAATAAACATTAAAAAAAATAAACAAAGGGTTCTACGATCTTATTTGCATTGTCCCAAAAGCAGACCAAGCAAAGACAAAGATTTCAGTACAAGGAGTTTACTTAGCAAGTAATCCCAGGAAGTGTGATGAGGTAGTGAAGCAAGGGAAAAAGAAAATTTAATATGTTAATGAGTAGGTCACTGCTGCTGGCAACTGGGGCTCAGTTCCCCTGGGTAGCTCTGAGAGCTGTTGGAATTGATGTAGAACACACAACAGAATTGTCCCTTCTATGGGTGAAGAAGCTAGGGTATTTATCTATAACACTCATCCCTCATTGAATGATGGTTATTCTGTGTCATTATATCCCTGGCACTTCCACCCTGCCCACAAATGGGCTGAGCTCACTTTTGAGACCACAGATGACTGAAATAAGATGTCATTGGAATATAAAGAAATTCTCCATGAAGCTGCAGGTGACCTTTAGGAGTAGACTGAAGGAATATATAGGCAGGACATCAACAAAATTGACCATGGGGACCAATAAATAATATCATGTGTGTCTGTGCATGTGTGTAGCTTCAATAAATAAAACACAGTTTCAGAAGTAAGTATTTTCAATAGAATAAAATGAAGAGAAAAATTATATTCTCTTACTTATATACATCTTCCTACCTCTTGGTGGCAGTTTACCAAAGTTTAGATGGAAGGAAGGAAGGGAGGAAGGGAGGAAGGGAGGAAAGAAGGAAGGAAGGAAGGAAGGAAGGAAGGAAGGAAGGAAGGAAGGAAGAAAGAAAGGGAAAGAAAGTCTTCAAATGACACTGAATATCTCATAATAATGGCCCCAAAACACTTCCCCAGAATGTGCCCTTCTCCAGTTGGAGATTAAGCTACTGTTACTATATTGTAAGAGTGCTTCCCTTCTCCCCCTAGCCCTGACCATTTTTATACCTATTATAGTCATGAAATTACTATTACAGTGCAGTGAAACTGTTGAATTAATACTTAAACCACTTTCTTACTTTGTGTATCTCTTTACCGCTACTTAAGGCCTGATTTGTCTCTCTTTATATTGGCATTTTTTATAGAAACAAAAATATCTTTCTTTTCAGTAAGAGATGAGCTGTTTTCCTAACCAAAATGCTAACCAAAAATTATTATAAATGCTGATAATGATAACCATTTTTCTGTATTCATTTCTTGTGTTATACTCATATTTCTTCTTACACTACCTAACAATGATAAATTAAAAACTCTATTAAGTACACTTAATCATAAGCTTGTATAAGGAGCACCTGGTTGGCTCAGTCAGTTAAGCATCTGACTCTTGTTTTCTGCTCAGATCATGATCTCACAAGTTTGTGAGATCAAGCCCAGAATCTGGCTCCCTCTGCTTCTCTTTCTCTCTCTCAAAATAAATAAACAGACCTTTTTTAAAAAAGCTTGTATAAAATAACATCATTATCTTTGAACTAAATGTAAAATTAAACATTGATAAATTATTATTAATGCTAAGAGGACTGATAAGCTCTCAAAAAAAAAAAATAAATAAAAGGATCGATATGTTCTCAAACTCCCTTTTCTACTTCCTTTTGGTTTCCTCCTACTGATTAGATTGTTTCTACTGTGGGCTCTTCTTTCTCGCCTCATTTAAAAAAAATTATTTTAATGTTTATTTATTTTTGACAGAGAAAGAGAGACATGATACAAGCAGCTGAGGGGCAGAGAGAGAGGGAGACACAGAATCCAAAGCAGGCTCCAGGCTCCAAGCTGTCAGCACAGAGCCAGACATGGGGCTCTAACCCACAAACTGTGAGATCATGACCTTAGCCGAAGTCAGACACTTAACCAACTGAACCACCTAGGCACACCACTGTCTCCTCATTTTTTAAATGTTGGTATTATCCAGGGTTTTATCTTCAAACTTCTATTTTCCTTCAACCTAGTCACCGCCCCTAAGCAATCTCACCCATATCTAAAGTGTTTCACCTCCTCCCACTTACTGATAATTCCTAGACTTATATTCCCAGCCCCAACTCTCTCTGAAGCTCTAGTTTTATTTTTGTGATTACCTATTAAACATCTCCACTGGAGGTCCCATCATTGAGAGTGACATATTAAAATCATTTTAATGTGAATAATAATATTACTAATTGAGTTCCTACCTTGTCCCAGGCACTGAGTCTTTTATGTGTGTCACCTTTTTAATACTCAAAACAAGTAAGTACTATTGTTCAGATCATTTTACAAATGAGGAACAGAGACTTGTCCATAGCTATATGGCTAGTAAGTAGAGGAAGTGGGATTTAAACTCAGGCTGTATGTTTTCAGAGCCCATACTACTAATCCACACTGTTAGTGATAATAGCACCAAATATCCATATGTGTCTAACAATTTTCCCACCTGCCTTGCAATTAGGTTGGGGCCATCTATCTAGTTCTGGCCAATGAAATGTGAATGCAAGTAATGTATGTTTCTTCCAGGCCATGGCACTTAAAAAATGGTGTTCCTCTCGATCTCTTTGTTCCTCAGCTATGGCAACCTTAGAGGCCATGAATTCCAGATGGCATAGCTACAAGATCAAAGAGACTCCATATGACTAAGGATAAAACTTCTGTGGTAAGCTCTGGAAATTTCTGGGTTTGTTATGAGCACAGTGTATCCTAGCCTGTCCTGACTGATACAGGCAATATACCAATAAATTCCTCCCTCTCCTTTACTCTCCACATCCAACCAATCAGCAAATCTCATTCCTCCTTAATTCTTCTTCCTCTCTGTTCTTTCCACACTGCCAGAGACTAAGTCCTCATTGTCTCTCTAGCTGGGACAGCCTCTAAGTAACTGATCTTCTTGCACCCATCCTTAGCCATCTCCCATGCATATTCCACTGTGCAGCCAGAGTGACCCTTCTAAAATAATATTATATTAATTCCCTGTTCTCACTTGAAATTTTTAAATGGTTTCCCATTCCCCAGCAGATAATATCCTAATTCCACAGCATGGGCTCTAGGATGCTTGAAAAACCTGATTAACACTTACCTCACTGGCCACTCCCCTCAGGCTTATATTCATCCCATTCAGGTTCTCAAAGGCACCTTATTCTGCTTTTCTAATATGCTGCTCCTCCTGGGAATGTCTCTCCTATGCATCTTTAGAAATTCAACTTTTAGGAAGTTGTTGCCTTTTAGGAAGAAATCCTCCCTGACACTTTGTTCCATCTCCTCTTTTCTGTGTTCCCAGGACCCACTCTTTTCTAGACCTTATGCACTGCATGTAGCTCTTTATTCCCATGTCAGAATTCATTTCACTGTCAGACTCATGTTAATATGTTCATTACCATGCACAGGGACTGGCACATATTAGATAACTGAATACCTGTTGAATGAATTAATGAATACACGAACGAGTGAATAATATTTGTAGCTATTATATTTGCCACATAACTTGTAGGGAAAGCAGGATCATTTAAAAAGGCACAAAACTACATTCTCTGGCTGAGGTAGCCAGTTTGCTGAAACAGCCCCCAGTGAACCATGCCTCCCAGTGCTCATATCTTAGGCAAACCATTCCCATATTGAGTGGACTGGCCCTATGGTCACTCTTAGTCAATAGAATGTGGAAAAAAGTGGCACTGTGCAATTTATAAGAATGGACTTAAAATATCTACAGTTGCTAATTTCTTTGCTTTGGAGACTCCCCTTTGGAAACCAGGCAACATGCTTTCAGAAGCCCAAGCCATGGAGAAGACACAAGGAGGAAAACTGAGGCACTCTGGTCAACAGTCCCAGCTGATTTCCCAAATGCTAGCCAGTGCAAGCTATGAGCCCCATGCATGACCCATTTTCATATTCCAGACCCATTGAGCCAAGATGACTACATGTCCCGTCAACATCATGTGGGACAGAAGAACCTCTCAGCCCAGTCAACAGCTTTGCTCCTATTCTGGCTTAATGTGATCATGTCTTCTATGCACATGATGACAAAAGTGACAATTCTGCTGCCTTCCAAGTCTTTGCTTCACCAGACTGGTTATCAGTGCCTGCCAATGTCTTTGCTAATGCTGCTGGTACTTGATGTTGAGAGTGTAGATGTCTACACTGGGGTGTGGCCTCAGGTCACTACAGAAGTTTTGTCACGAATGCTGCTGACTTCTTGTACTTCAGTGTCCCACAGAGATCACTGTACAACAGCACTTCTGATTGACTCATATTTTAAGTGTACCCCTTTCATCCTAGGACTCAGGCTTGAATCTATGGGGGCTTGGCCAAAAACCAATCTGACTGATAGACAGAAATTGTGCTGCATTCATAATCATTTATCCTCCTTTACCTTGGCCATTGTCCTTAAGCCATAGTTCTGTGCCATGAAATTCCATTCCCTGGGATTGAAGTATTTCTAAAGAGGCACCAAAGTCCATCATGTAAACAGATCCAAGGATACGAGCATCACCAGACATCAGATATGTCTAGAGAAGGCTGAAACCAAGAGGTTCAGCATGCCCATATTCTAGGGAATTAAGACTGAAGACATTTAATGTTTTTTGTTTATTTATTTAATCAGTGCAGAGTACCTCTCCTCACCTCAACTTCATTTACTAACAGCTACCCTTCTGCTTAGAGAAACTGCCCTTCCTTCTTTCTGATTAGCTATGGTTGGACTTTCAATTATAGTAGAGGGATAATAGCCCACAGGGATAGGAACACAAACATGTTCTGGTCAATGATACTTCATTTCTCCAGGAAAAGGGATTATTCTAAAGGATGAGTAATGACCCAATGATAGAGCAATCAGAATCCTTCTTTGAGATTTTTTTCAGGAAGACACTTCTTCATTCTTGAGGTAGAGAATAACGTTGTAATCTGAGCCTCTCTGTGGACAATACTTGGAAAGAACAAAGTCTAGAAGAATTAAACAGATGAGAGATGAATGGTATAAAAAAGAATGAGTCCTGATCATGTCAAGCTAGAAGTTTCTCTCCTCAAGATACCTGAAGTGACCTGCTCCTCACAAAAATTCCACTAATTCTATAATATGCCCCATTATTTTGCCATTAATTCTCATTTTTTATGTAGGTAATTTGGGTTGGATTTCTATCAGGCATAGTAAAAAAAATTCTGACTATTGAAAATACAAGCATGCCAAAATGGTAAAAATATCTTTTTTTGTTTTAAATGATCTGTCTTACATTCATAATGGGAAAATGGGGAAAATGACTTAAAGTAAAAAGAGCTGAAGTTGCATATATTTAGAGTTATATAATTAGAAATCAATGTGCTTGTGTAACTTGTGGTTGCGATGATCCAATATGGTTAACAATTGTTCAAGAAAAGGAAATTAGATTTTCAGAGTTTTTTGTAATGGGAAAAATTTATGGAAAATATGCGCTTTGTTGGAATAAAATGACAGTTTTAAAACTTACTCAGCTTTACTATTTTCTCTTGCAACTCCAATTTGAAACTTTTGTTTTTTTAAAAAAAGAATGTCTATAATTTTGCTAACCAGAAAATACGAGATATATAATATGAAGTAATGAAACTCTTTGAAAATTCTTTACTACTGAACAGTACTATGCTCTGGACTTAATAAAGTTTTCTATTGATTTTAGAGTAAAACATGAACAAAGATTTAACTCTAGCAAATTGGATCATTCTTTTTTTTAACAACTGATCAGTATTACCTGAAGAAAGATATCTCAGCAAAATATAAAGGTTCTTATAAATAAGGCCATATGAAATGTATAAAGTATAAAGGTATCTAGAGAAGGCAAATTACTTAAATTCATTACCCAAGATTTACTTTGTTAAATGAGAAAGTAAAAATTTGTACTATAAGTTGCCTTTTTAAATGTGTTTATAAGTGTGAACTCTTTGATTTCCCAATACTGGAAAGAAAAGGAGGCAGCATGCTAGTTAGTGTCTTTCTCTTATAGACAAAGAGATTAAATGAGGGCATGACCTACTCCTAAAAAAGCAGCAATTGGAAAAGAGATACTAATTTGGAATCCTCAAGGACACTTTCTTTGGAGCTTAACTAAGAGAGTTTATAGACAAAATGACATTGTCTCAGTTAAATACAGCTTTTATTGTTTCTCCTTTGAGATTCTATCTGTTAGATTCTTAGTACAGTACTTGTTACATTATGAGACTATTTCTCTTCCAATTGCTCTGTAACATTTGGGGATTGACAATATTTACTGCTTGGTTTTACTACATTTGTATCTATGTAATAATACCATATTGGATACCTATTGTTTGCCCAACATCCCATCTTTCTCTGAGAGCTGTTTCTCACATTTACCCCCTATGGTGGATTGAATTATTCAGTCTCATCCTTCCCTATCTGCTGCATCCCACTCTGACTATAGCTTCACTTTGGCCAGAAAGTGTTTTCCTGGCCCTTATTGGCTAGCCATGGGATATACATTGACTGATGGCTTGTGGGTGGGGGTAGAAGTGTTAAGACGGTTCTGAGTCTAAACTTCAGAGGACTTCCACAAGCCCTGGCTAGCTTACTGTCCCCGGGGAGGTTGACCAATGTGTGGAATATGGACACCATGGTCACCACAGACTGAAGTAGAGCAGCACCAGCCAATCTGCACATCATAGAAATAATTGACAGTTGTTTTCAACCACTAGTTTGGGATGTTTGTTATACAGCATTAAAGTGATAATAGCTAGCTGGTATACCTGTCACCCTACTCCATTCACTCTCCATCATATGGTTCCCACAGGACTTACCAAGTTATTATAAGATCTGACTCCTTGTAATATCTTCTTACAAGATCCTATCAACAGTTGGTCCAGAGGCTGACTGGGCTACTTAGAGTTCTTCTCAATGCTTTGAATTCGGAGGGAGAACATCAGGCACACTTTCTATGGCAGAAAGTCTAAGATGTAAACCTTGGGAGTTATCAGCCTGTAGAGAAAGCATACTTGTAATGAGAAAGGAAATGAGTCAGGAGGCAGAGAGCGACACCTAGAGGCTGTTTAGAGTCTCTGGTTGCAGTTCTTGTTAAGGCTCTGCTGCTTCCTTACCCTTTCTTAGGTTCTCTGAACCAATAAATTCTCCTTTGTTTCACTAAGCTAATTTGGTTGGCTTTAATTACAATCAAATGAGTATCGGCACATAAACATTTTTGTTTTTCTTTATTGTGGTAAAAAACATAGAACATAAAATTTACCATCTTAACCATTTTTAAGTGTAGTACCTAACAAATTAGAGTGCAGTAGTGTTAAGGATGTGCACATTGTTCTAGATCTCTAGAACATTTTTGTCTTGTGAAACTGAAATGCTACATACATGGAACAATGATTCCTCTTTTCCATCTCCTCTCTATCCCTGCCACTACCATTCTACTTTTCATTTCTATAAGCTTAACTACCTTAGATATCTCATATAAGTGGAATCATTCAGTATGTCCTTTTGGGACCAGCTTATTTCATTTAGAATAATGTCCTCGGGGCGCCTGGGTGGCTCAGTCGGTTGAGCGTCCGACTTCGGCTCAGGTCACGATCTCGCGGTCCACGAGCCTCGCGTCGGGCTCTGGGCTGATGGCTTGGAGCCTGGAGCTTGCTTCCGATTCTGTGTCTCCCTCTCTCTCTGCCCCTCCCCCGTTCATGCTGTGTCTCTCTCTGTCTCAAAAATAAATAAACGTTAAAAAAAAAAATAGAATAATGTCCTCAAAGTTCAATCAAGTTGTAACACCTGACAGAATTTCCTTCTTTTTAGGCTGAAAAATGCCCCCATTACATGTATATACCACATTTTTCTTATTCACTGATCCATTGATGGACATTTAGATTGATTCTACCTATTGGCTATTGTGAATAATGCTGCGATGAACATAGGTATGCAAATATACACTTATTTTCTTAATGGAGTCAGGCTAATAATTATTTGTGCAATCTCTGCTTACCTACTTTGGAAGGAAAAAAATGAAAGAAATAGGATGACAATAACAGTAGTCTGGGGACATGACCACCCACTAGTGAAACATACTCCTGAGCTTTCCCACCCGAAGGCCTTTGCTCATACTGTATCTTCTACCTGTCAATATCCAATTCTGCCCATACTTTAGGGGCTATCTTAAATGCTGTGTCCTGTATGGTACTTCTAAAATGCAGCCAATGAAGAATCACTTTCTTTAGCACAAACCTTCATAAGGTGTTTCTGCCTCACTATGTCTCTTATCACATTTTACTTATCTCATTCTCCATTATTCTGTTTTAATATTTCTGAAGGAAAAGAGCAACTTATTTATATTATCTATATTTTCCAAATTATCCTTTCAAGTGATAATAGGCACTGAATAAATATTTGTGAAATTGAGTGGTTCCCCATCCAAACCCTGGAGTTAAAAACTAGATCCCTTTTTTTTGTACGAGTAAACCCATATTTATTCTAATCTACCTACTTTATACTGGAAGTTCACATGTCAATCATTACCCATCATTTGACTGAAATTAAAACCCTAAGTTAGAATTTAATGAATGACTCAATCACCTGGTTTTTTAAAGGTCAAAATAGTTGTTGCCAAAAGGCCAACATGTTGAATGTCATTATCCCTATTAAGGTTAAGGTCTATTTTAGCTTCAAGATTCTTTAGCTTTCTTTGTGATATAGGCAGGTAATTATTTTTCCAATCATAAATAACTGAATTTTCTGGTAACGATCTTACGGATACTTGGTAGAAAATTTGCCTTGGTTTATTTTTCTTGATATCTTTGCATAGGAATATTCTGGACACAGTCCTTTTCAATCTCTAGTTTATATCTACTTTCTTAGTAATCTCAGTCATGTTAGTGGCTTTAAGTTCCATCTATGTGTAGATGACACTCAAAATTTTATATCTTAACTGTCTCTCTGAATTTTAGACTGATGTGACCAACTGCCCACTGACCATCTCTGTCTGGATGCAAAATGGGGACTCTAAACTGATAATGTCCCAAAACAAATGCCTAATTCCCTTCCCCATTCCTCTGCAAAATATTTTCCTCTTCAAGTTTTACCTCATATCAATTAGTGGCTACTTTACCCAACCTTTCTAGTTGCTTTTTTCTCCCATACTTACAGCACTGTTTATTTTAATATTTGTTTCCTGTTCTATGTAACATACATAACTTAAAAACACACCCATACACATTTCCTACAAGCTGCACCTTCATAATGAAAACCCATAAACATACAATGTCTACTTCCTTGGGTCTTCTGTTCTTGCTTTCTTTTCTTGTTTCTTGTTTCTTGGAGTCAAATCATCATCATTCTGCTACGTAAAACCCTCCAATGACTTCTCATCTCAATCATCAGAAGAGCCCAGAGCCCTGTGGAGCCTTATGCTATGGCCCATCCCCCCTCACTGCAGTTATTTCTCTGACTTCATTTCCTTCTGTTTTCATCTCTCACTGTTGTCCCTCTTGCTTACCTTGCTCCTCCCACACTGGCCTCCTTCCTGGCCCTCAAAAGCACCCCAGAGCTTCTTTTTTCTCCCCCCTCCCCTGTTCCCAACTGTTCTTTCTGCCTGAATCACACTTCTTCAAATTACCTCTGTAGCAACTCCCTCATTTCTACTAGATCTTTGCTCAAATGATACATTCCAGCAAGATCTTTGAGCACATTGACCTCTGTCTGCCTTTCCTACTTAAATTTCACCAAACTTTATCATCATCTAAAACTATACTTTTCTTATTTATTTTACTTGTTACCTGTCTCCTTACACTTGAATATAAGTAAACTCCATGAGGACTAGATTTTCTTTTCTGTTTTGTTTACCGCTTTATTTTCAGTAGAATAGTTACTGGAACATAGGAAAAAATAAATATCTCTTCAACAAATGAATGTAAGGTCAGAACAAATATGTGTAGAACAAAATGATAAAGAATCATTTTTCTTTCCCTTGAATTATACCTATCAATGCATATAGAAGGCAAGAATGATTCCACAGTATATTTTACATTGTTTAATAAAAAACACTCTCATTCAGTTATTTTAAAGTATATCTATGGGTAGAATGGCAGAGAAAATATGCTAGCCAAAGTATAGCAGTTTTAAAAAAAGGTTTTTTGGTTCTCTAAAAAAATTCAGTTTGCTATAGGGGACACATAACAAGTTTATTTAATGCAGTGTGTATATTTCTGGTGATCAATGAGTAATTTTAGAGTGTACACAGATAACCATTTACACTTAATATCAATGTGTTTATTTTAATATGTATTAGAAAAAATAAAACCAGAATATCAGAACTGTGATTTTTCTGGATATTACTTTTTTGGATAAGGCTAAAGCAAGTAGAAGTGTGGTAATCTGAATACTACATGAATCACAGAAGGGGGCTTCAGGTCTGCCCATGATTGCTGTGAATCTCCATGACTGAATTTTCTCCTGGAGCTGTTCATGGAATGTATAACCTCAATGATGTTGTTCACTAGTATGTTTTATTACATACTGAATTTTCAAGCCCATTCTTGAATTCTTCTTAGCACTAAATTGAAATGTTACTTTAATCCATCCATGTCATTGTGAATGGCAAGATTTCATTCTTTTTGGTTGCTGAGTAATATTCCATTGTGTGTGTGTGTGTGTGTGTGTGTGTGTGTGTGTGTGTGTACACACACACATCTTTATCCATTCATTAGTTGATGGACATTTGGGATCTTCCCATAATTTATCTATTATTGATAATGATGCTACAAACATTGGGTGCATGTGCCCCTTCAAATCAGTATTTTTGTATGCTTTGGGTAAATACCTAGTAGTGCAATTGCTGGGTTGTAAGGTAGTTCTATGTGTGGAATTTAAGAAACAAAACAGATGAACATATGGGAAGGAAAAAAAAGAGAGGGAAACAAACCCTAAGGGACTCTTAACTATAGAGAACAAATTGAGGGTTGGTGGAGGGAAGAGAGTGGGGAATGGGCTAGATGAGTGATGGGTATTTAGGAGAGCACTTATTTTGATGAGCACTGAGTATTATATGTAAGTGATGAATCACTAAATTCTACACCTGAAACCAATATTACAATATATTTTAACTAACTAGAATTTAAATAAAAACTTGAAAAAGAAAAAAAAATGAAATGTCACTTTGAGAAGCTGATAACTGGAGCATTAAAGTGGTTACCCTGAAAGCATAATCTAGTTACTGTTTGGATGCACCAGCAAAGCAAACAAACACAAAAAATGTTGAGCACCTACTTGCAAACTGAAGGTAAGTATTTAAATGATGCTTTTCAAATGTTAACTGTATAATCCAAAGTCCTCTTAAGTGTCAGATTTTTCCTTTCAGGGAGATGAACAGAGGCAATGAAACCACTGAAAATCCTTAGATTTCATGTAGCTGGGTCCTCACTCTTTCATTTGAGTTGACAGGACTCTAAATCTTACTGGAGGAAACTTTAAATTTCAAAACTGTTTTCATGAATGGATTTGAACATTAAAATATCTTATCAATATCTTTGCTAATTTGAATAGCCTAAAGTCATCCTTACAATGCAAGCCTCCATTAGAAATATATGGAAAGGCTGGGGCACCTGAGTGGCTCAGTCAGTTGAACGTCCAACTTTGACTCAGGTCACAATCTCACAGTTCGTGAGTTTGAGACCTGCGTCGGGCTCTGTGCTGACAGCTCAGAGCCTGGAGCCTGCTTCTGATTCTGTGTCTCCCTTTCTCTGCCCCTTCCCCACTCATACTCTGTCTCCCTCTGTCTCTCAAAGATGCATAAACGTTAAAAAAAAAAAAAAAAAAGAATTATATGCAAAGGCCAAGTGAAGGAGAGGTGTGCTTCTGCAAAACAGAGTGATGAGTGTGTGCCTTGATCATTCTCAGTTCCATTGTTCTCTATCTGAAAAATTCTCCAAAAATATCTTGAACATCATGAAAGAATTCATAAATATTTTTCCCACCAATGGACAGTGGTGAACGGATAAGGAAAACTTTTTTTCTTCTAATAATATGTTTTTTAAAATGATATAAATTTTCCATCAAAGCTAGCATTAATAATAATAATAATAATTAATGATAGTAAGTTTCATTGTTAATAATTATTATTATAGCAACAAGCACCTATATTAAGAAAAAGAACAGATCACAAGTAAACAACCTAACTTTACATTTCAAGAAACTATAGAGAAGAACAAACTAAACACAAAGTTAGCAGAAGGAAAGAAATAACAAAGATCAAAGCAGAAGTAAATGAAGCAGAGACCAGAAAAACAATATAAAAGATCAAAAGTGAAACAAAGATCTGATTTTTAAAAAGATAAACAAAAATGGCAAACCTTTATCTAGACAAATAAAAAAGAAATGCAAATAAATGAAATCAGAAATGAAAGAGGAAACATTTTAACTGATACTGCAGAAATACAAAGGATCATGAAATTCTACTATGAACAGTTATATGCCAACAAATTAAACAATCTAGAAAAAACAGGTAAGTTCCTAGAAACATACAACCTATCAGGGCTAAATCATGAAGAAATAGAAAATATGAACGACCTATAAGTAACAAGGAGGTTGAATCAGTAATCTAAAATCTTCTAACCAAGGGAAGTCCAGGACAAGATGGCTTCGCTTGTGAATTCTACCAAACCTCTAAAGAATTAATGCTGATCTTTCTCAAACTCTTCCAAAAAAGTGGAAAAAATTCATTTTATGAAGGCAGCATTATCATGATAACAAAGCCAGACAAGGACACAAGAAAAGAAAATTACAGGCCAATATCCCATTCTTGTCACTTCTATTCAGCAAGTCAGATCAATTAGGCAAGAAAAAGAAATCAAAGGTATCCACAGTGGAAAAGAAGAAGTAAAGTTGTCTCTGCAGATGACATGATATTATATATAGAAAACCTTAAAATTGCCACCAAAAAATAATTAGAACAAATTCAGTACACTTTTAGGGTACAAAATCAATATATAAAAATCAGTTGCATTTTATGTAGTAAAGTATCTAAAAGAGAAATTAAGGAAGATAATTCCATTTATAATAACATCAAAGACAATAAAATACTTAAGAATGAATTTAACCAAGAAGGTGAAAGATCTATACACTAAAAACTAGAAGACACTGATAAAAGAAATTGAAGAAGTTTCAAATAAATGGAAAGATATCCTGTGTTCTTGGCTTAGAAGAATTAATATTGCGAAAATGTCCATACTGCCTGAAGCAATTTACAGAATCAGTGCAATCCCTATCAAACTTCCAATGGCATTTTTCACAGAAATAGAAAAAACAATCATAAACTTTTTATGGGACCACAGAGGACCACATAGGCAAAACAATCTTGAGAAAGAACAAAGCTGAGGTCATCACACTTCCTGATTTCAAACTACATTATAAAGTTATAGTAATCAAAACTATATGGTACAGGCATAAAAACAGATATACAGATCAATGGAACAGAATAAAGAGCCCAGAAATAAACCCACGCACATATTAATCTTTGACAAAGGTGCCAAGAACACACAATGGGAAAAGAATAGTCTCTAATAAATGGTGCTGGGGAAACTGGATATCTACATGCAAAAGAATAAAATTGGACCCCTATCTTGCACATTCACAAAAACTAACTTGAAATGAATTAAAGACTTAAATTTAAGACCCCAAACTCTAAAATTCCTGAAAGAAAACAGGGAAACAGCTCCTCAACCTTGATTTTGGCAAAGATTTTTTGGATATAATACCAAAGTGCAAGCAACAAAAGCAAAAGTAAGCAAGTGGGGCTATATCAAACTGTGCAGAAAAGCTTCTGCACAGCAAAGAAAACAATCAACAAATGGAAAGGCAACCTATAGAATGGGAGAAAATATTTGCAAACCATATACTTGATAAGACTTAGTATCTAAAATATATAAGGAACTCCTACAACTCAATAGCAGAAAAACAAATAATCTGATTAAAAATTGGAGGAACTGAATAGATATTCTTCCAGAAAAGATATACAAATGGGCAGCAGGTACATGAAAAGGCACTCAACATCACTAATCATCAAGGAAATGCAACTCAAACCCAAAATGAGATATCACCTCACACCTATTAGAAAGGCTTTTATAAAAAGACAACAGATAACAAATGTTGGCAAGGATCTGGAGAAAAGGGATCCCTTATATACCATTAGTGGGAATGTAGAATGGGGCAGTCATTATGGAAAACATTATGAAGTATCCTCAAAAATTAAAAATTGAACTACAACATAATACAGCAATCCTACTCCTGGGTATATATCCAGAGGAAATCACTATCTTGGAAAGATACTTACACATCCATGTTTATTGCAGCATTATATACAATAGGTAAGATATGGAAACAAGCTAAGTGTCTGACAAGGTGAATAAAGAAGATATGATGCATACATGTGCACCCACACACACACTGGAATATTATTCAGCAATGAGAAAGAAGGAAATTCTGTCCTTTGCCACGTGGATGAATCTAGAGAACATTATGCTAAATGAAATAAGCCAGAAAAAGAAAGACTAATACTGTATTGTATCATTTATGTGGGGAATCCAAAAAGTAGTCAAACTCATAGAAACAGAGAGTAAAATGGTAGTTGCCAAGGACTGTGGGGTGGAGGAAATGGGGAGATATTAGTTAAAGGGTACAAACTTTAATTATAAGATGAACAAGTTCTGAGGATTTAATGTACAGCATGGTGATTCAAGTTAATAATAATGTACTATACACTTGAAATTTGCTAAGAGGGTAGATCTGAAGTGTTCTCACCAAAAAAAAAAAAAAAGTAACTATGTGAGGTTATGGATGTGTTAACTTGATTTGGGTAATCATTTAATACATACACACACACACACACACATATATATACACAAATCATCATGTTATACACCTGAAATATATATAATTTTATTTGTCAATTTAAAAAATTTAAAAAATTTAAATTTCAATTTAAATTTAAAATTAAATTTAAATTTCAATTTAAAAAATTATTATTATTATTATTGCATTTTTCATTGGTCTTCTTTTCTTTGAATCATTAAGGGCTTAAGGTCCAAGTCTTAAGGTATAGAAGAATTGATTTTTCCTCTATGGGAGGAAAAACTGTCCTCATTCCTGCCCCTTATAGTTAAATTTGCATAAATTAAATATGTACATCAGCAGACATAGCAATAATTCCCTCCAACTGTCTCATATTTCAGAGTTGACTAGGAAGGAAACTCCCCTTTATATCCCTTCATTTAAACTTTTCTTTGTCCTTATTGTGTTTAGTATTTTTTCAATGTTTTAAAATTATCATATATAATATACTCACCCTAAAAACAGGGAGTTACAGAAAAGCAAAAGGAAGAAAAAAAAAACTTGATAATTTGATAATCAAAAAAACCACTATTGAGATTTTGATGTATTTTTTCCACCATGGTTTTGATTGGCTTGCATAGTTGAGCTCTAGTGCAGTGGTCTTCCAAATATTTTCCTTAAATACTCTTAAAAGAAGCTTTTAAAATTATGTACCCACTTGTATATTTTTAATTAACATCTAAAATGTTAAACATAAGTCTAAGTAAGTTTATTTCTTTTTAAATAAACAATAGAAATTATTAAACATTTTAGATGGTGAAGTAAGTTCAACTAAGCTGTAATAGGAACAAATATGCCATGAACTACCTTATGGAATAAAGTACATTAAGTCTGAACAAAATCAAGTAAAACTTTAACCATGAGTTTTATCCAATGTGTCTAGAAAAAATATGACAGTCCATCAAAAATTTCATTTACATTCAAGAAAATAACCGTAAGTCCTCCATATTGCTTCTGATGCCTGGTAGTCAGACTATTCCAAAAGAGATCCAAATATCCCCAAATTGGCTAAAATTCAGAGTATCTCAACATGAGCTGAAATACAAGTATTTTGGTAAGCTTCACAGGCAAAGGCTAGAGAAGCCTTAAGTATTTAAAGCCCCTGACTAATTATCCACAGAGGTCTCCCTGAAACCAGTGTTTACATTTATCTGTTTGTTTGGTACACTGCAGCTATTTATACCCAGGGTAATTCAGCATGCTGAGATTTGGCATGGAGGGATACCATTCTTTATGAAATGAGAGGATGACTACTGTGAACCCAGGCTCATTCTCAGAGGAATCAAATTTAGGAAAGGGTACGTAATGGAAATTGAGACTCTGGAAATTGACCCCCTTAAAAGTATATATGCAATCTAAAAGCTTGAGATGTGCACTGAAAGTTTTAAAATCATCTCCACTTCTTCGCATTCTTAAGTCTCTAACACACTCATAAGGAAGTAAGGTAAAGATGACCTTTAATGCACACCTCACAGGAAATAGCAATGATTCAGCCTGTAGCACCCATTCCTCCAACACAGCTCAATGTGCTATCAGGTGCTTGATGCTGAGAAGAATCAGGCAGCTGCAGGTAGGTACCATCCTCTGGATGAGTCATAAGATTTATGGTATTCATTTCTCTTCAAAGAGTCTACATATCTCTTTATGAATAATGGGGTTATTAATTCAGTGGTTGAGAAAATTAATAAAATGACACCTCATTTATCTGGCATATGTGAATAATGAGCTCTTCCAGGTAAGACTACCCTCAAGATAATTAAAACATAACTTCAAGGCCTTGAAGTTAGAAAAATAAGTTCAATATTTTCTATTAAAAGCTTTCTGAAATGAATAACATTTTCTGTTACCTTCTTAAAGAAGGACTGTAGAACTAAAATTGTACTTTTCATAATTACTCAGACTTGTGAGTGTTGAAAAGTAGGGCAGGCTGAGACAGTGAGGTGGACCCCACTGGTGAAGCAAAGTGGACGTGGTATGGTACACATCCATTGGAGGATGATGGGGCAGCAGGAGAGGCAGTTGAAAGAGTTATGCTGATACCATAAAATCAAGTTCAGAGGCAAAGGTGTGAGATCAAACTTGAGGGACCAGGCAAGAAACTGAGCCTGAGAGCTTGACTCACATCAGGTAAACTTTATCCTACAGGAGCTGGCGTTCAGGCCTGAAGCTTGCAAAAATTCATTCTTTTGCATTTTAATTTTTAAATTCTGTCTTCTTTCCCACTTAAGGATCCTTGAAAGCTATTAACATCTTCTCTGTAGCCATAGCCTCAAGTACAGTGTATGCTGGTACCTAGAAGACACCCAAGAATATGCAGCCCCTTCATTGGGCCTATAACAACAGAAAGACAGGATGTCACAATAAATTAGCAAAATAAGTCTTCACTTCATATAGTCTACAGTATACTGGAAAGTATAGAAGAGTTCTTTATCCTAGGATCAAGCTCCTTAATATGGTATACACAGAAATACCTTCAGGCCATGAAGGGTGGCTCACTGCATATGACCATCTGCAATCACAGTGGGCTTTTCTGCTCTCATCCTCAATTTCCGGGCACCCATCCATGCAGCTGCCTCTCTCTTGGTTCTTTAAAGAAGAAATTGGGAGGAGGAAACCACTTCCCTAGTCAAACATCTGTTAAACAATTAGACTTTTATTCTACAAAGAATTGGGGAGTTATTTCAAAGCTGTGGTTTGCTTTAGGAAAAACAAAAAAAGCCATCCTCTCTTGCCCCTTTTTGTGTTGCTTTTCTAAAGGCCCTCTTCTGTCATTTTGGTTCCATTTGTGCCTACCCAGGAAGGAGGGTGGATATGTGTCTTGTCCCAGTCAGGGAGTGAGAAGGGATCCTTTTCACACTTTACCCATTGTAGTACAGTAAGCCCTCTCAAATGGGGGCACCTATTTTACACACAGGTGTAGAGAGGACTGGGCTGTACCACTGCATCCTACATACCAAGAATTGGGTAGATATGTACAAAGCATCTTCCTCTGAGCATACTCATATATCAGGGGACATGCTCTGGCTCTTATGGGCTACTTTAAAAACCATCTCATCCAACCACCCACCATTTTCCCCACCCTTCCATAATATTGATTTATTCCTTTAGTACAGAAGTGCTAGACCACCATACAACATCTTAAGCCTCCCAAATCAAGTCTACCTAATGGGATTTGCATATTTAGTCATACCTCCAAGGGAATGTCTCAGGAGCTTTACACACTGTAATATTCAGTCACTCACCCCTACTAAAGCTACCACAAAGAAATGCAGTCATCTAAGGAAAAACACAAATTCAGGACAAGTTTCCTACTCCCTTTCTCTAGCCAGATTACCAGCCCTAAACCAGGCCTATTCAAATCGCTGGGGCTGCTATATCACTTCCCCATATACAGGCGGTAGGCTTTCCATCTCTATTCAGAGTCAAGAGTCACTAGGTTCCCATTTCAGGGGTCAACAGTTTACTCCTTGTTCTGCTCATTCCCACCCACATATGGCATCTGGGTCCGGAGGCAAGATAGAGCCCTCTAGCCTGCTCCCCAATGGGTAGACCAGTGTTGGAGGCAATAGCAATTACCGGTCTTGACCCAGCTATACATCTTAAACTGGGAGATCCTAACTAATCTACTTCGAGGAGTTCCTTCTAGTAGCCAGTTAGTTTATGACAATGTGTGTTGCCTATGGACAGGGAAAATGGAGATATTTTCAATCCACAACAGGCAGGTAAATTTACAGAAAGGCACAATTATGTAAGCACTATAGTTCTAACTGTTTCCTTCTGTTCTACCTTTAAGTTCCCTAGGGAGAATTTTTTTTTAAGTTGGAAAAAAATCTAAAATGCTGCATTATGATGTATTTGCCTTGATGATGTGCTAACTCACAATATACTTACTAATTTAATATGGTATGTTTTCAGGATATGCATTTTATACTCAATCACTCTTTTCATTTCCCTCAGCCAGCAAACGTTCCAAACTTTTACCAAATACCAGAGAAAACTTAAAATAGTGTGACTTCTAGGAAACAAACCAAGTTTATTACTTATATACCTATAAGAGAGTGATAATATATCTTCCAAACTGGAATAATTTTGAAAATAAAATGGAATGTTATATATAATTACGATGGGACAAGTGTGAATTAGTGTAAACTCTAAGTGTCCTGGTATACCCAAATGGCAACCCTGCCTGTAGAGAAAAAGCCAAGACAATGGTCTTCATGCTATCTGATTAGCAAATGAAGTCAAACCACTTACATATGGGATTTTATATAGTTGATCTTCATCGTTCCCTGATTCCAAATTTGGGAATTCATTTGCCAACTAAAATTTACTTGTAACCCCCAAATCAATACTTGCAGCATTTGTCAGTAATTTGCAGACATGTGCAGAGTGGTGAAAAATTTGAGTCACCCAATGTACAAGTCCCTAGCTAAGAAACTTGTTTCAAATCTCATACTATAAACAAGTGTCCTTTTGGAGATCTGTTTAGTGCCACATTTTTTCCCATTTTGTACTTTCTGTTTGCGATTTCACTGTTTAAAATGGCTCCCAATTTTAAACACTGTCTGGTGTTTCTGAGCACAAGAAGGTTGCAATGTATATTACAAAGAAACTCCATGTGTTGGTGAGCTTTGTTCAGGCATGAGTTATGATGTTATTGGCCCTGAGTTCAGTGTTAATGAATCAGCAATATAGATTAAGTAAGGTGTCTTTAAATGGAAACACACATACAATAAGATTATGTATTAATCTGTTGATGAAAATGTAAGCAGGGAAAAACAAATGAAACATTAAAATAATCAATTGGGGAGCAACCAGGTGGCTCAGTCAGTTGAGGGTCCAACTCTTGATTTCAGCTCAGATCATCACCCCAGGGTCATGGGATTGAGCACCACGTTGGGCTTCCTGCTAAGCATGTAGCCTGCTTGAGATTCTTTCTCTCTCTCTCTCTCTCTCTCTCTCTCTCTCTCTCTCACCCCCCCCCCAACTTATTCTCTCTCTCACTCTCTGAAATAAAGAAAAAGAAAAATATTTTTAAAAAAGAAAATAAAATAATTAATGAATCAGACTTAATCAAAATTAAAAGTTTCTGTTCTCAAATGACATTGGTAAGAAAATGAAAAGGTAAGAGACAGACCAGGACAAAATATTTGTACAATGTATATGTGATAAAGACTGGTTTCCAAACATATAAAGAACTCTCAAAACTCAATAATAAGAAAAACAACAAACTAATGAAATGGATAAAAGATGTGACTGGACTGTTCACCAAAGAAGAAGCACCACCACTGACCCCCATTTAAAACAATAAATAAATCTTCATTTGCACAGAGCTCTCCATCAGTAGCATCTTCACTGTCCAAATTCCTGAAAGATTAGCCAATATCCTCTTTTTTATTTTTTATTCTAACTCATTTTAATCTCCTTCCTACCTCCATTTCTTCTCTAAAACTCTTCTCAGGGAAGACTGACTATTGTCAAATCCAACATCTCCTTTTAGTTCTTATCATATTTAATCTCTGACCATTGGACACTGGCCACACACTCCTTGTATCTCTTCTTCTTGTCCTTTGGTCAAGATTTCTTGGTTCTGTCCACCTGCTCCCTTCCCTTACGATTCTAGATGTGCTAAGTTTTCTTATTCTAATCTCAGTTTTAAAACTGCTGACATGCTGAAATCTTCCAAATTTAGATCTTCAGCTCAAACTTCTCTCCCAAGTTTACCAGTGTCTACGATGGCCTCTAGACAGTTTTTTCTGAATATGTTGTAAGCTCCTCCAAATCAACATGACCAGAATCAAACTCATCACTTCCCTATCACTCCTTTTGTGTGCTCAGTTAATGCCCTTATCTACTGGGTCAGCAAAAATCACCATGAGAGTCATTCTTCATGCTCCTGATTTCTTAGATCCCAACAAGTGTTGTTTACTGCACAACTGCAGGGGTCGCCATTTTGTCCAATCTGCCTCCACATAGCTCCCAATGCTGTTTCTTCCTCTGAGTTCTTGCTGCCATTGCTTTACTTTGTGCCCTCACCAGCTTCTGATTTTCAATAACTTAAATGGGCTCTTTATCTTCATTCAATGCTCCACACAATAATTAGAATTACCTTTTTTTTACATTTTTTTTAACGTTTATTTTTTGAGAGACAGAGACGGAGCACGAGCTGGGAGGGGCAGAGAGACAGGGAGTCACAGAATCTGAAGAAGGCTCCAGGCTCTGAGCTGTCAGCAGAGAGCCTGTCACAGGGCTCCAACTCACAAACCACAAGATTAATACCTGAGCCGAAGTGAGACACTTAACCTACTGAGCCACCCAGGCGCCCCTAGAATTATCTCTTTAAAATCCAATCTGATTATGTTATTTCTCTGCTTACCAATCTTTGCTATCTCTGACTGACTTCAAGACAAAGGTTAAACCACTTAGCAGGAATACAAAACCCAGTAATCACATTCTGCCACTGGCCTTAATTTTCTAGCTCAAATCCTATTCCCTTCAACTAGCTTGTCCCAAAACATCTCTATTACTTGCACATTCTGTTCTCATATGTGAAATGTTTTCCCACACCCTTTCCTTCACAGCTTGGTAAATTGTTCCTAATCATTGACATCCAGTTGACAGTCCTTTCTTTTGTGTGGTCTTCAAAGACACTCATTCTTATATTCCAATAATTCTCAACCCTGACTGCTCATTATAATCGCTAATCACATGGCGGAGAGGTGTAAAAATATTGATGCCCAGCCTTCACCCACAGACATTCTAATCTTCACTGTCTAAAATAAATCTGAGCATAGAAATGTTTTGAATGTTTCCCCAGAGTATTATATTATGCTAGGTACCAAAGATATAAAAATTTAAAAGGCAGGATGGAGTTTCTGGCTTCAAGAGGTTCATTGAAACAAGTAACTTAACTGTCATTTACAATAAAAAGGAATACACAGAGTGAAAAGATACTCAAGTAGAAGCAACCAAGGACATGGGAGGAAAAAGCACGCCAGGAAAAGCCCTTGGTGAGGACTTCTATAAATGCACCAAATATCTGGTAATTTTTTATTTGCCTGTAGAATCCTGTGATAGTTCAAAACAACTGATCTACCATTTAATCACTTTAAACAATACAACAAAAGAGCTGTTCAGTAATTAATCACCATCATATGCTTAATACCCAGAACAATGGCTGACACATATTAAATACCCAAAAATGTTTGTTAAGTAAATGAATGGTCAATGGTAGCATTTAAACTCTCTTAAGAAACTGGTTTATAATAAATATCAATGTTAATTGCAAATTAAAGCTAAGCATCATATTTTTGGTGTCAAAGATTCTGACAGGTAGAACCTGTATAGGGGTTCTACTTCTTGGATGAGACAGATCATTTTAAATTAAGCTGAGAAAAACAAGTACTGACAAAGCAGTTCACTTTCAGTAATCTGGGTTTTCCCAAATAGTGACATTAGAGCCAGTCATTTTGAATTGGACAGTTTGAGTTCAAGAGTCTGAAATGTAGGTCAGGGCTTTGCTGACATTTCCATTTGCCTCATTGCTGAAAATCTGAAGTGATTATTGACAGACAGTGGGGAAAGAGGACATGATGCAGGCAACAAGGTAGCAGCCTGGCTCTGAAGTGGAATTATGTGCTTCAAACAAGTTGAAAGGTAAACAAACCATGATCATCCAAATGCTTAAAAACAGCTATATTTTCTATGGAAATACATGGCACAGGTTGTTTTTCTCTTTCTTTCCTTTAAAAAAAATTTTTAATGTTTATTTATTTTTGAGAGAGAGAGAGAAAAAAAAACAGAGAGAGAGAGAGAGAGAGAGAGAGAGAGAACGAGCTGGAGAGGGGCAGAGAGAAAGGGAGACATAGAATCTGAAGCAGACTCCAGGCTCTGAGCTATCAGCACCAGAGCCCTACGTGGGGCTCCAACCCACGAACTGAGAGATCATGAACTGAGCTGAAGTCAGACGCTAACCAACTGAGCCACTTAGGTGACCCTCTTTCTTTCTTTTTTAATGTTTACTTATTTTTGAGAGAAAGAGAGCACACACGAGAACACGAGTGGGGGAGAGGCAGAAAGAAAGGGAGAAAGAGAATCCCCAAGCAGGCTCCTTGCTGTCAGCAAAGAACCAATGTGGGGCTCAATCCTAGATCATGACTTGAGCTGAAAGCAAGAGTCAGATACTTAACTGATTGAGCCACCCTGAGGCTCCGGTTGTTTTTTCTTGTAAGTTCTTGCGATATTTTATAGAGTGGTTACTGATGAAAGTTTATACTCAAATGTTGTCTGATACTATATCACTTTAAACAATTATTGTTGTATATATTCTATTGGGGTGAGTAGTTAACTTCTAACCAGGAACATTTTAGATTTTGTTTTGCTTATTATTTATAAAGAGAAGACCTCATATTGCTGGCAAATTATGAAAGGTGTTCCTATATTCATGGGGGTCATGGGGACCCCAGGTTTTAAGAATGTTATCAGATATTTTATGCTATATGATGAGTCATGATTTTGTTTTGCTGTCTTATATGAAAGGCTCAGGTTTTATTAAACATAAAAATAACTGAATAATGTTGGTTATTAAGTAATAATGTAAAGTAACATTTAAATAAAAATGTAAGTAACTGAGTAAATAATGCAACTAGTCATAAACTAATGGCAATATTGTTTGGAATTTATATAATGTGTGTCTTTTGAGCTGTCTACAGAGGAAAGGAATTTTATATAAATTTAATTGGTGATAGCACATATACCTTTGTCTCACTTCATCTTTCTTCATTTTGAATGCCTCTTTCTGGAACTTCTGAACTTTTTTGGCTTTTCCTAAGTTTAACTCATCAAAGACTGATATTTCTGGAACTTCTAAGGCATAGAAATCTGGCCAGGAGTGAGAGCAGAGATTTCTGATGAGAGAGACTAGATTAGAAGAAAGTATATTTTATTAAGGGTCAAAATGTCCCAGTAAGGTAAATCATAGTGACTTTTGAAGGGTATAAAAGACCATTCTTTTACTTTACTTTTCCATCTGTATCATACCTCCTTACATACCACTGACTTTTCTTTGCCCTGTTTCCCTCCTCCCTTCCTTTCTCCCTTCCCTTCTTTTCTTCCTTCCTTCCCTCCTCCTTTTCTTCCTATTGAAATGTTCTCATCAAAGGCAATAATAACTGTTAGGAAAAAATGTAATGCCTTTACTATGGTTATTTTATTAAAATATTATAATTTAAAACTTTCATATTTTTTCTAGAGGGCAACAAAGAGCTATTTCCTGCTTTCAGGCATGAATCAGGTCACAATTCAATGGGATGTGGTAATAGCTATTTACATATTCTTCAACTGGTGTCATGGAGGTATAGTATTTTTAGTACCTATTGCTATCTTTTATTTAAAAAAATGTTGAGTGGTTATTGTTTTCAAGGCACTATTATAGGGTCTCTGAAGAACCAAAAATTAGATTGGGAAAAACTATATGCACATAAATATTATATGGAATGAAATAAAAGAGTCCAACCGCCCCCCTAATGGCAGAATTCCTTTCCCTAATAAACAAACCTCTAACTTATATATGAACATTTCTATGAAGAAGCATATTATTCTGAGTTGGCGTGTTCTATCTTTGAACTGTTACAATTGTTATATGATAATCCATCAAACATTTGAATTTAATTCAACTCCACAATTTATTTGTTGACAGGCACTATGTGTCAGGCACTGGGCTAACTAAGCCTTTTATTTCTCACAACTTCGTGCAATGGTATTGGCTATTATTATTCCTATCTTATAATTCACACAAACGTCTGGCATTATTACAGATATAAGCATAAGCAGCTTTGAGGAATCCAGGAAGGGGATTGTCAGAAATTCAGGCATAATAGCCTTGACATCTGAGAGTTTTTACTGGGGACTTGGTGTCCTGGGCAGGTGGTAGAAATTCATTAACTGGGAGACAAGCAACACTAAGGTAGGGTTCTAGACCTGGAAGGAAGCTTTGCAAACCATGCAAATGACTCAGAATAGTGACAAAAGCAACAATGTCTTCTGTAGGTTGGAACACAACTATATTGGTAGTTATACCAATATATTGATATATACCTCTATATATTGATATAGAGGTAGCCCTGTCATCAGAACTAGAACCCCTCCAGCAAGATATCAGACACTGCCAGAATCAGGCCAACCACTATCCAAGATTTAGGATATTGAAATATGCAAACAATAAGTAGGACTTCTGTTGATACATTCGAGTAATTAATAGAGTCCAGAGAAATAAGTTAGGCTCCTCTGACATGGCATTAGAGACCCTAGAGCTGTCCATTAGATATTATTTTATATATTTTGTTCAATCTATGAATAGTTTTAATATCATCCAGACTACATTTTTTCCAAATTTTCTATTAACATGGTATGTTCCCCTTTTCAATAGATCTGCTGAAATAATAATAAAGTTTAACATTCCTCTGACCAATCTACTAACCCCATTAAAAAGAGAAATTAACATATAACTTATTCTTACATAATCTATGTTGACTCTCACTGATTACAGATTTTTTTTTTTTAGGTACTGAAAAATCATGGACTTACTAATTCATTCCTGAATGTAGCAAAGCTCGGTGGTCCAAAGTTTCTGGGGTTCTTCTTTATTCTGTTTTTGAAAACCAACATTTGTCCAAATCCGAAGTCTTCTGACATTTTTTATATTTTCTGTGTATTCTCAAACACTACTCACAGCAATTTCATGATAGTATTCACATATTTTTTTCAGGTGCTGGAGATGTAGTTTGTCTAAACCTGAATTGTTGACCTTATTTAAAGTAGTCAGATGTTTCCTTAAAACTTCCTCTTCTTATCTTTGGCTTCAATTTACCATTAATAATGATGGAATTATTTTTATCACTATTTTTAATATTTAAATACTTCCAATTTATACCTAAATGTTCATTATGTAAATGGAAATATTCAATTACATTTATATTATGCAAGTTAATTCTTTAAGCATTGTAGTCCATAGCTAAGGACCTTTTAAAATCAAATAATTACCTTGATAAGATTGGTAAGATTCTAGGATGTTTTAATGCAAGTATTTCCACAAAAAGACAATAATAAATTTTCCTTGATGTGAGTTTAACTGATACTGCATTGCACTGTCATTTGAGTTTATGAAAATGACTTTTAATTATTGCTTGGGGTTATAAAAGTAATACATTCACTATATAATTTTTAAAACACAGAAATATGCAAGTAAAAATGAAAAAAGTAGACTAACACACACAGATTATCATTGTTAAAATCTTAGTGTATTTCTCCTCATTTACTCTATTTACTTCTGGTACTAAACCTATTATTAAGTGTGTTGTTTTGCAAGTTACTTTTTACCAAAATACATTCTGGACATTTTCCTATATTATTCCTATTTATTAAATTAATGATGAATTTTAAGTGGTTATCAAGCAATAGATTTTTGTCATTATAAGAGTATGGTTTTACTCATTAAACTCAAAATTTTGTGATAAAAGTAGCCGTTATCTACAGAAGAATGACAGATTGATGGAGTGCCTAGAGAATGGGGTTTGGATTCTGCAATGCCAGGTGTTATTTCTAATCTTACCTTTGAAAAATGGCATAGCCTCATAATGCGTCAGTTCTCTACTTTAAATAAGGAGAGCTAATTTTATTTGCTCTTTAGACAGAGTTGCTTAAAGGCAGACTCCAGTTTTGTATCCTGTTACTGAGCGTCCACAGAAGCCTGCTAAAAGTACATTACAATAAACTAATCAATGGAAAGATACAGTTGGTCCTAAACTTTTTTCCAATGGAAATCATTTAATTAATAGGAAAAGAATAAAATTTAAATGCAACAGCATATTCATCTGAATCTCTTGCTTTAATGTTTTACATGGAATTTTTTATTTTATCTATTTGTTTCCAGGAATTACAAATATAAACTGCTCTGGCCACATGTGGGTAGAACCAGCCACAGTTTTTAAGATGGGTATGAATGTCTCTATATATTGCCAAGCAGAAATTAAGAACTGCCAACCAAAGAAATTTTATTTTTATAAAAACGGCATCAAAGAAAGATTTCGAATCACAAGAATTAATAAAACAACAGCTCGGCTTTGGTATAACAACTTTCTGGAGCCACATGCCTCTATGTACTGCACTGCTGAATGTCCTGGATATTTTCAAGAGACATTGATATGTGGAAAAGACATTTCTTCTGGATGTAAGTGTTGGGGTGCATTCAAAATTCAAATGAAAGCTAATCTAGCAATTAACTAGTCTAAAATCTTGTCTAAAAATAGAGGCTAATTAATATAGTTTACTTCTTGTACTAGTTTAATATAAGAATTGCAAACTGAAATGTTTCCGGGGGCCAGGTTAGTGAAATAAAGGAGTTAGGGAGGCTGGTGAGATCCATGCAGAGAGAAAAGCACATAGAGGTCTACTGGGGAATAGCCACTGCCCAACTCCATCATTTATAAGGATCTGGTTTTCCTAAATCTTTTTTTTTTTAATGTCTATTTATTTTTGAGAGAGACAGACAGACCATGATCAGGGAAGGGGCAGAGAGAGAGGGAGACACAGAATTTGAGGCAGGCTCCAGGCTCTGAACTGTCAGCACAGAGCCTGATGTGGGGCTCGAACTCACAAATGGCGAGATCATGACCTGAGCTGAAATAGGACCCTTACCCGACTGAACCACCCAGGTGCCCCTGAATCTTTGACTCTTTAAGGGAAGACAGACATGTGAATCTTCAGTGTGAACTCTACACTTCTACAGCACGTCTACACTTCTACTCTACACTTCTACACTCCACAGCAACTTTCAATGTTGCTGATGTATTCAAAAAACAAATTTTCAACACCAGCCTGTCCAAACACAGCATACATGAGGGGCAGCATCCTCAGATTTTTAAGTATTGTTCTTTTCATCTGCTTTACACTTATGTTTTTTGTTATTTGCTTTCCAAAATAATAGCATCAACCTTGAAGCAGATTCCATAAAAAAATTCTGAGACTAAGATTTACAAAACAAAAGCAGTTGCAAAACTAGCTTTGTGTGCTTGCTATACTTTCCAGCTGTGTGACCTTGGGCAAGTTAACCAGTCTGAGCCTTGATTCCATGTCTGTAAAATAAGGCTAATTATTCTGGCTGTGGTAAGCACCAGATTTTAATAAACTACTTAAAAGCATGTTATACATTTTAAAGTGCAACACCATTGTGCAGTGTGGAGTCTTTGTCATGCTCCCTTCCCCACACTTTTGAGAATCAAATCTGAGTTCTTATTTTTCCTCATCTCCAGATTTTAACTTGCAAGAGCAAGACCACCTGGTGTTCACGACTTGCACCTAGAGTGGACAGCTAGGATACAAGAGGCCTCCTTGTTCTGAATAAGGCCATTGTCCTACTTAACTCTGGGCACCTGATCTTGCACGATTTTCAAAAGAAAGAAGAGCTATGGAAGGTAGTAGAGGTGAACTGAGGAAGGAAAATACTAAGTTTTGGGGTCAAACAATAAAGCTAGCAAACTCACACCTTAAACTGATAACACACTAAACATGCCCTGAATTATGGGAATTGAAGCCACAGGCAGACATCTTATCTGATATATGAGGGCACCTTAGCTTGTCCACATCCTCAGGAAACATAAACAACACTTAATGCTTAAATATTTTACTATTTATCCTTTGGGGGTGTTGGTGGGGTGTTGAGAGAAGATACAATTTCTTTGGAGGGCAAATAAGCAATTTTCACAGTGATGGGGAAAGGTTAGCTTTTAATTTGAGCCAGAGGAAGAAAGGAGACAAAAGAAGTGTGGCTTCCTTCCATGGGTTCCAGTTTGGGTGACATATTACCCCCAACAGCTCTGCCCCCAAACACAACCACCAGGCCATATTTAGGGCCAGGGAATGGCCTGTGCCCCCTTCTAGGACAACATCATAGAAGAATTTAGATTCTCTGCTGCTGGCTGCTTAAAAAGAACATCACTCTTTCCATTTATTTACTTTGTGAGTTGTAACTTCTTACACAGACCTCTGGTTATGAGTGTGAAATTGTAACTGCCAGGTAAGAATTTACTCTAACTCTTAGACCCAAGAACCCCTGGATTCTTGAGCTCTGCATTCTTAGCAAACAAAACTTCCTATTTAAGTAGGTCAAAAAAGGTTTCTGAGGGTTTCTGTGGTAGTCTAGAAATTATATTGCTTTCACTGGGTTACTTTGATCACAGAGTATTTGTCCTGTGAGCTTTACTATGTTAACTTACCATCACTATTTTGAACAAAATGATTACATGTATTTTTTAGACTAGAAACAAGTCATAAAAGAGAGAGAAAATAAATGAGTCAGTGCTTTTCCTGGAAAGAAATCCAAATATATTTAAAAGCTTCTGTACTTTAATATGTAATTTGTGAAATACAAATATTATCACAATTTCTATTTTTAGCCATAATTTTAAACACTTTCTAGAATTCATCTATGATTAAATGCACACATATCACGGGAAGTTTATCAGATTCACACCAATCATGAGATAAAATACTGTAAGATGTCTTTATTCATTTAAAAATACCACATTAAAAAAACATACATGGAACAGTCTGTTTCTACTTAATCATTTATTTAAAAGTTTAAATGTCTTTGACTTCCTTCAATTTTAACCATCTTTTTTTTTTTTTAGATTATTTATATATTGAGAGAGAGAACAAACAGGGAAGGGGTAGATAGGAAGAGAGAGAGAGGGATAGAGAGAATCCCAAGCAAGCTCTGTGCTGTCAGCACAGAGCCCTATCAGAGTGGAGCCCGACTCGGGGTTTGATCTCACAAACCATAAGGTCATGACCTGAGCCAAAATCAAGAGCGCCCCAAATTTTAACCATCTTTGATCTCTACTTATTGAGATGAAAGCAGAGTTCTTATCCAACAAAAGTTCCTAAATATTTGTCTTTAACGTTGCTATCTAGTATCATTATTACAGGCACAATTAGGCTGACCTGTGCTCTCCTTGGGTAAGGAATTACAGAGTGATCTTTGCCAGAAGCATTGTGCCTCTGTTCACTGTAAATTCTTCTCATTATCATTTTATTAATCAAGCCAATCAAATTATGAGATAGCTTTACTGAGTTGTTGCTCTGCGCCAAAAATGTGTTAAATGGTAGAAATTCAAAGAAAAGGGACTCTGCCTTTAAGAAACTCTCAGTAGAAAATGATCGTTGGCTAGACTCTGAATTCATGAGAAATCCGGCCTGTGATTAATAAGTGCTCCAATAATAGGGGAGGGATGGGATTACTAGGAAAAAGCAAAAACATAAGCCTCATACTTACATGAGGGGGTTTTTACCCTTGACATTGGATAAAGGGGCAATGAGATTAATAATAACCCATCTTCTTCTCATAACCATAATCATACTCCCATCTTTACATAGCTTCATATTAACAAATATTCTGTTTATTTGCATATGTGTATATAATCTAGTTGATATTTTGCAAAGTTAATTAACCACTAGACATTTACAAACCTGAGCACTCACTTCATATAGAATGCTGTGGAATAACAACCCAAAAGATTGACCGTTGTTTTTTATGATGGCCAAATCAATGATACTCTCTGGCTCATGTCTCAGGGGGAAAAATAACTTCAGCATAAATCACTGTAATCAGTGCAGGACCACAACTCAATCCATGTCCAAAATGACTTAAATTTACCCCCTTTATGACTCAAATAAAAAAATTTATTTTCCCCTACTTGGAGTCCAGTTTGTCCCCATTGTAATTCAATGCTACAACTCACCAAAATGTTCTAAAGAACTTTAGTATGTTCTTACTGCTTGAAATAGTTTTTTAATTGTAAAATCAAATTGCATACAATGTAGAAAGTTTTTAAAAATTTAGACCAGCACAAAGGAAATACCCATCATCTCTATAATCCCATAATTTCACTACTAGCAATCCCTCTTTAATAATTTGAAATAGATCTTTCAAGCTTCAGTCTCTTCCCATCTCTCCCCCTCTCTCTCCTCCTCTGTCTCCTTCTCCCAACCCCTCTCTCTCTGTCTATGCCTTTATGTCTCTCTCACTACAGTGTTTCATAGCCTGCATTTTTCACTTTATCATATGGCCAGAATTTACTTAAACATATTTCTAGTGCTTTCTGGAGGCCAGATATTTAAACTATCTTCTACAACTTTGTTTTTGGATGTATTTTAGGAGTTTATTATAGTTTATTTAACCCTATTTTGGGGTATTAGGTTGTCTCCAACTTATTCATTATTATAAACAATACTTTAAGAGGCACACACTTTTGGCCAAATATTTTTGTGTATCTTTGAACATTTCATTAAGGATGCATGCCTAGATGTAAAATTGCTGGGTTGCAAGATATTGCTCTTGCTTTTAAAGATAGTAATATGTAAAGTGCTCTCCATAAAGGTTGTACCAGTTTGTACTCCCACCAACAGGAGTGTTAGAGGATTTCCCTGAAGTCCATTCCAACACTGTGGATTACCATTTTTTCAAAATCCTTGCCAATTTTATAGGTCTAAACGATATCTATTATTGTTTCAATTTGTAATGAGGAAAACTTTTTCATATATTTATTTTTTGATTTTACAAGTAATATTCTTAGTAGATGTTGTGCAGGTGAAGTGTAAGTATATATTTGTATGTAAGATAAATATTTGGCTATAACTTCAGGTGCATAGATGTCCATATTTTTATTCTTCCTGAGCCCCCATTCTTCCATTTTTCTTGTCATTTGCTGAATAGTCAAGTTTTGCAAGCAGTATTGTGAGTGTAGAGACAAGCCGAGAGAGCCACACCTGAAAAGTGACTACATGATAAACACTCCATATTTCCATACTTCTTTTTTTGATCTTGACCTTGGTCATTTATTGGATGATGTAACTGAAAATTGCAGATGTCATTCTATAGTTGTTGGGGTTTCATAGACTTCAGAGACCATTAGGGCTCCAATAATGTCATTGGAATTCTCATCTTTTCCTATCTCTTCATGGGTTTTTTTCCCCCGTGTTGTCTTAATTCTTTTTTTTTTTTTTAAGATTGTTTTTCTCCTAATTTTTATTTATTTTTGAGAGGGAGGGAGGCAGGGAGAGAGAGAAAGAGAGAGAGAGAGAGAGAGAGAGAGAGAGAGAGAATCCTAAGCAGGCCCTGTGCTGTCAGTGCAGAGCCTGATGCAGGGGTTTGAATTCACAAACTGTGAGATCAACAGCCTGTCACTTAACTGACTGAGCCTCCCAGACACCCCTATGTTGTCTTCATTCTTAAATCCAAGATGGCCACCAGCAGCTCATGGCTCACATGTTACTCAGAGACAGCAATTTCTAGGGGTAAGAAAATACCTCTTACAATGGCTCTCCAAAAAGCCCCTTGGAGAATGCTGATTGGTTCATCTTAAATCATGTGTTCATTCCAAAGGGAAACACTCTTTAGTCAGCCTAGGTCAAGGATACACTTGTAGGTAAAGCCTAGTGAGTAACAGCCCTTGAGGCAGGAGTGGAGTGGGGATGAAGTTGGGAGTGAGCAAGATTTCAGTTCTCAAAAGGTAAAGAAGCTAACAGATAAAAACTAAACAATGTTCTCCATATTATGGTCACTTAGAAAAAGAGCTAAAGGGGATGCAGGGAGGGAGAAAGAGAATGTTGAAATAGAATTCTGTGAATACCAAAAAATTTTTAATTATTTTAGAGAAAGAGCACATGAGTGGGTGAGATGGGCAGAGGGAGACAGAATCTTTTTTTTTAAGTGTTTATTTATTTTTGATAGAGAGAGATACAGAGTGTGAGTGGGGGAGGGGCAGAGAGAGAGGGAGACACAGATTTGGAAGCAGGCTCCAGGCTCTGAACTGTCAGCACAGAGCCTGATATGGGTCTTAAATACATGAACCGCAAGATCATGACCTGAGCCAAAGTCAGATGCTTAATCCACTGAGCCACCCAGGCATTCCAGGAGAGAGACAGAAACTTAAGCAGCCTCCAGATTCAGCACTCAGCACAGAGCCTGACGTAGTACTTGATTCCACAACCCTGGGATCATGACCTGAACCGAAATCAATAGACAGACACTCAATGGACTGAGCCACCCAGGAGCCCCCCAAAAAACGTTTAGTCATTTTTTATTGTGGTAAAATATACATAATATGAAATATATTTTTTTAACTATTCTTAAGTGTATAGTTCTGAGGCATGAAGTACATTCACACTGTTCTGCAATCACCATCATTTTCCGTCACTACCATTCATTTCCAGAACTATTTTCATCTTGCAAAACTGAAACTCTGTGCCCATTAAGCAACTCTCATTTTCCCCATCCCCCACCCTGGCAACCATCATTCTACTTCCATCCATGTTGTAGCATGTATCAGAGTTCCCTTCCTTTTTGAGGCTGAGTAATAGTCCATTGTATGTATAAACACTAAACTTTTAAAGTGAGTAGTGGAATAGGTGCCAGAAGAGGAAACAGTCTGATGGGGTGAAAGAAAAAACACTTTTTTGGGATCCTTTCACAAGAGCCAAAGGCAAAGGTTTCAAGGGGAAAGGGACCAAAACAGCAAATGCTGCAGAAGTCAAGTTCAATGGTGATTGCACAGATATTTCGGAATTTGTTAATTAGAAAGTCATTAATGACCTTCACAACAGTGGTTTTGGTGGAATTGTGGGTCTGAATCTTGATTGTCTGGGGTTCGAGAGCAAATGGGAGATGAAGTAAAAGACCAGTATAATATAGGACCCTTAGTTTAGCTGTTAAAAAAAGGAGATAGTGGTAGCTGAGGAGAGAGAATTTGAGGAGTTATTATTATTTTTTTTTGATAGGAGAATCTTGATCATATTAGTATCCCCAGAAGAGTGGAGAATATAGTACACAAAGGAGAGTAGCAATGTTTGATGGCAAAGTAGGATGTTAGGTGAGGTGGTAGGGATGGAATGAGGGAAGTATTGAATGCCAGTTGGGCTGGTTTCTTAAATAAAATGGGAAGTTTATCAGCTAGCTACTTTATAAAGAACTTTATGTTTGTATGGTGGTTCCTAAGTGATACATTTTGTTGCAGATCCACCAGATGTTCCTGACAAGGTAACCTGTGTCATTTATGAATATTCAGGCAACATGACTTGTACCTGGAATTCTGGGAAGCCCACCTACATAGACACAATGTATGTGGTGTATGTGAAGAGGTAGGTTCCTTCAACAGTTTAACATGAGCAATTCCATTCCATTCCAATGTTCTGCCTCCAGCAGGGATCCAAAAAATGAGCCTTAAGCATTAAATGTATGCTGATTATCCCCAATTCCCTAATTATCATCAGTGAAGCTACCTGAACCCTTTTTGGGCCATTAATATTTTCACTCTGTGGGACAATGTGCTCTATAATCTTTCTGCCCTTTAATTCATTGGTACGTACCTGGGGTCAGGGACCTGATGCTGATATAGCACAGAATAGTTTTAAAAGGATCTTTGCTTCAACCCCAGCTCTATCCTCACTCTAGGGTTTAGGCAACTTGCTCAACCTCTCCAAATTGCCTTTCTTTATCTTTAAAATGGATCTAAAAAATAGAGCCTAATGCACAGGTTTATTCTAATTATTTAAGTGGAATTTGGCTCTTAAAGCGTGCAGCACAGAGCCAGGTCCACCATTAGCACTAAATTCATGGACGCTACTAGTTATTAATAATGATCCCCAAATCTTAAATTTGGTGCCTGTACAGGCCAACCCTCTTTTCTGGTTTGCCCGAGACTAAGGGAGTCTCCAGGACATGGGACTTTGAGTTTTAAAACTGAAGTAATAACTGAGTGAAAGTGCTAATTTTCTATCTGCAGTCCAGGAGGGCTTTGAGGAAATGCTCTTGTTACATGCTTAACAATAGCCAGATTTCGGGAGCCAAGGTGACCATGCAGCCAAACCTCTTAAGTTTTTATGCTTAAAGATAAATTGTTGATCATAAAAGTTGTACTACTTCGTACTAAATTAAATTTGAATGCTTATTCAGAAATTGCAAAATAGGAAAAGGTTGATATGAAAAAATCCCTTTCCCCTTCCCAATGTACACAGCTGAAATCTTTCTTTGTTACATTTAAACTATATCCATGTATGCTAGTCTGTTTTTGAATACTCTGTGATTGTTAAAGATGAAAATGAAATTAATTTTTAAAAAGGTATGGGCAAACAGGGTTAAGTTAGTCACCCATCATGTTTCCCATTTTATTCTTTTTTTTAAAGAATGCCTTCAGTGGTGTATTTGAAGTAAACTTTTTTTTTGTCTGTTTGTAACTCTCAAAAAAACTACTTATTTTTTAAAAAGCATTTATTGGGGGAGCGCCTGGGTGGCTCAGTCAGTTAAGCGTCCAACTTCAGCTCAGGTCATGATCTCATGGTTCACAAGTTTGAGCCCCGCATCAGGCTCTGTGCTGACAACTCAGAGCCTAGAGCCTTCTTCAGATTCTGTGTCTCTCTCTCTCTCTGCCCCTCCCTTGCTTGTGCTCTCTCTCTCTCTCTAAGAACAAACATTAAAATTTTTTTTTTAAAAAATAAAATAAAAAGCATTTATGGGACCTTTACTATTTGCTAAGTACTGGGTCAAAACTTTACATGTGCTACTTCATTTAGTATCTTACACAACCTTGTGAGGTAAATATGATTATTTTTCCAGTTTTTGTAGACAAAGTAACTGAGCCTCAGTGGGGTTAGGCAATGCGTCCAGAGCCACACAGCTCCAGAGAGGGAGAGGTGGGATTTGAACTTGGGCTGCCTTGACTACCACTGCTGAAGTGGTGTCGGAACCAGATCACAGGGCATATTTGAGAGATGATAACCAGGTCTCATCACAATAGAACAGAATAATCTTCCAATCTTCTCTCTCTCCACGTGTAACATACTCAGAATAATTTTAATTAAGTAAAACATAAAAAGCAGCATTTCTTCATTCAAGAAATTCTGTGTAAAAACCAGGCAGATTTTATGAATACATTGCTAAGTCTGGAGTAATGGGCTCCATGCCACAGGCAAGACACTCACACCTGTCATTCTGAGCAGGGGTTAGACAGAGGCAATGTATCAAAAGGATGATGGAAACACTGAGCCACCTTATTTAAGCATAAGCATTCTATGATTTTAGTATATTCACAGAGTTATGCGACCATCACCACAATTTCAGAACATTTTCTTATGCCAAAAGGAAACCGCGTATCCATTAGCAGTCACTCTATTTCCCTCAACTTTCCCATCCCGAGGGATCCTCTGGGGATTTGCCTACTTTGGACACTTCATATAAAAGGAGTCATACAATACATGGTCCTTCCATGACTGGCTCTTCCACTTAGCATAAACCTTTCAACATTCATCCGTGGTGTAGCATGTATAAGCACTTCATTCCTTTTTAGGACCAAATAATGTTCCGTATATGAATATATCACATTGACTTTATCCATTCATTGGTTGATGGACATTTGGGTTATTCCTGCTTTTTGGTTATTATGAGTAATGCTTCCATGATATTCATGTACAAGATTGTGTGTAGACCTAAGTTTTCATTTCTCTTGAGCATACACTTAGGAATAGAATTGAGAGGTCATATGTTAACTCTGTTTAACCTTTTGAGGAACTGCATACTATTTTCTAAAACAACTGCACTATTTTACATTCACTCTGGGAGTGTATGAGGGTTCCAATTTCTCCACATTCTTGTCAACACTTATTATTTTTGTATTGCTTATTGCCAACCTAGTGGATATGGCTTAATTCATTTAAGTCCCACTTACTTGCCCTCTCAGGTTCTTGACAATAAAATTGCATTGTAAATTTGGAACAGGCATACCACAATTTGAGAAGATATATTTGTTGAAAAAAACTTGCCAACCACCACCTAATTTCCTAGTTAGTCTCATAAAAATGTTCTCCAAATATTTTTATTATTATAGATTTCTTTTAAAATCTATTAATACATTCAGTGATATATATTGAAATTATTTACACATGGCTTTTTCTGAGAAACACATCTACCTTACAAAGTGAGAAATACCCAGTAATTATGAGTATTGAGATTGTTCTCAATACTCAAGTCACCATGAAAATATTAAAAATAGATTTATTAAAGATCATGCTTTTAGAGCTATCCACTGGAAAGAACAGGGGCTTTCGAGTTTTACTTTTGATTTCCAGTTCTAAGATTTATCAGTTAGGTGTCTTTTATGATGCAAATATCAGAAAATCTAACTGCAGTGACTTAAACATATGGGGCTTTATTTATATCAAGCCATAGTGGTAGGTATGACAGAGTTGGCATGATTACTTCAATGATATCCCAAAGGCTTTTTCCAACTTTTTCCTCTATAAGTTTTAATGTGTAGGCTTTACTCTCAGAAGCTGCACCCCTAGGCTTCACATCCAAATCCCAGGCAGGAAAAGTGGTGAAGGAAAAAGAACGTCTCCACCTATAGACTTCCACTTGGATCTCATCGGCCAGGACTGAGTTACATGTCTACTCTATCTGGATGGGAACCTAGGAGAAAGACATTGTTGATAGAATTTAGTACTGTCATCTAACAATATCTGCCATAATTGCTAGCTGTGTGATCTTAGAAAAGTTATTTAGCTTGGCTGAGCCTTACTTTCCTGTGAAATGAGGATAAGCAATACTGTACTGGGTGTTACAAAATTTATAAGAACACAAACTATAAAAAAAGACTTGCAAAAAGGAAGCACTTAGAAACAACAAAAAGGCAGAGTATTAAGGTGACACTCAAGGCTGACATACTAGTCTTGTTTGATTTGTTTTAAAATTAAAACCTGACTTATTTGGGTGAGGAGACTAATTAATATAAGTCCATTAAGAAATGGTCATTGGTGGGGTAGGGGCTGGGCACTGGTTGGCTCAGTCAGTTAAGCATCTGTCTCAGGTCATGATCTCACGGTTTGTGAGTTTGAGCCCCACATTAGGCTCCATGCTGTCAGCATGGAGTCTGCTTGAGATTCTCTCTCTGCCCCTCCCCTGCTTGCTCTCTCTTTCTCTCAAAGTAAATAAATAAACTTAAAAAAAAAGATTATTGGGGTGCCTGGGTGTCTCAGTCAGTTAAGTGTCTGACTTGATTCCAGCTCAGGTCATGATTTCATGGTTTGTGAGACTGAGCCAGGCTCTGCGCTGACAATGTGGAGCCTGCTTGGGATTCTCTCTTTCTCCCTCTCTGCCTCTACCCTACTTGCACTTGCACACACTCATGGGCTTTCTCTCTCTCTCTCTCTCTCAAAATAAATAAACTTAAAAAATGATCATTTACAAGGTATTATAAACAATAATTTTACTCATTTTCAGGTAACAGTCATTTTAGACAGATGAATATCTAGAAAAAAGCTGTTAAATGTGCTCTGAAAGACTAATTTTTTAGCTCTTGTGCATGTGTCAGTAGGAAACTCACTCATTCATTCAAACTAGAAATGTAATCTCAAAATGGGCAAGAATTTTTGCTTATTTTGTTCACTGCTATATCACTTGAGTCTAGAATGGGGCCTGGCGCATTGTAACTGCTCAGGTGATAGTCACTGAGTGGTTATTCTGATACGTAGACATAGACATTTCCTGCATTCTCCCATCACAGTCAAGTTAAATAATACTAATACAAAGTCTTACATTTTAGAAAAACTTTTTTCGCCTTTTCTGAAATCCAACAATAAATTACAGCCAAACGCAGACAAACCTAACCCAAATTCTGAATTGGCTGAGTCTAGATTAATAGAATTGTTTCATAGTTTAAAAAGAACATAAAAATGTGAAGGATTAGCATAAAAATGAATGTTCTCCTCTAGCAAAATCAAAGAATGAGCTCCTATAAGCACAAACAGGAAAAGGAAATAAACATTTATCCCATCTCACAATTAAAAACACACCAATGAGTTGAAAAAAAAATACAGAAGAGAAAGTTAATTTTTTTATCAAAACTGCCTTCCCCCTAGCCCCCAGGAAAAAGTTGACTTATAATCAGTTTGTGATTGAGGTAGTTTAAAAAGGTTATACTAGATCCTGGGTTCTTAGGGTATTTTCCATTTTGGCAGGTAGGTAGAGATCAGCATTTGCAAGGTTTCACTTCCAACTCATGTGGTTCTGTATTCCAGTAAGACCACATTTACAGAAGAGGCATTTCACTTCAGCCCACGGACTTGTTCCACTAGTGGCAGAAAGGTGACATTCCCTGTATGGCAGCCTAGGGGCCATTGGGCTTCCATTCACATACCCTCCTGTGCTGTGGTTTGCTGTTTATCAATAAGTGGTGGTAGGAAAAACCAAAAAAGAAGAAACTCTGGTAATAAACGTCTACCTACTATTGTCTATTGCCCTCAACAGCTTCATGTAAATATGTTCTTCATCTTGGAAACTCTTGCAGTGTCCTTGCAATGTCTTCTGCTCAATAAATACTTGTTGAATGAAAAAGAATTCATCATGGCCCCTCATTTTATTCCATTCAAGTCAATCTAGCAAAGATTTATTTAGCATTTTGCTTCTTCTTGTTACTATGTTAAACTCTAGAGAGTTTTTGTAGATAGGCACCATCTCTGTGCATGACAAGCTCATGATCTCACTAGAATAACACAAATGATGGAATTTTCAGGCACTATGAAAGACCAGTAGGGCAATTATTTTTAGATATCATTGTAGACCCCCTAAGATCAATTGCTTATTCTGTCAATTCATAAGGCCTGCCTGTTTTTGCCACCTCTTCTTCTCCATATGCATATTCTTAATAACCAGAAAGAGGTCTTAGGTACGATTCCAAATATTTTTAAGGCTGTGATATTACATTTCTGTCATTCTTTTAGGACTCAATAAGCAGTCATATTTTTAAATCCATTTCCTCACCAATTCTGTATCTGTACTAGCAAAGCTAATTGTGGCTGGGGACAAATGCAAACTTACTGACTGATATGACTATATATTCATGACCACTAATCTCAACTGGGCCCTGACAGCTACCCAGTATCCTACCACATTTCACTGGCCCAGTCACTGCTCCACTAAGCCAGGTAATTATTTCATTACTTTTTGTCTCATTTCTGGCCTCCAGAATGCTTTCTCTCTCCTTGTGCTCTGTCGATGACCTGCTTTCTACTTCATTGAGAAAATAGAAGCAATGAGAAATATGATAAGTTCCCCCATCTACTGACGCATTGACCTCCCTATCCATATACTTGGTCTTCCTTTTTACTACTGTGCATGAACTACTGTTTCCCTGAGGCCAACTCTCCACCTCTTGGGCTAGATCTTACCCCTCCTGCCTCCTGAAGGACATTGCTCCCACAATGTTCCTCTCTTTCTTCTGCATCTTACCTTTTCTATCTTTACTGGATCATTCCATCGGCTTGCAGCGTCTGCCCTCTTGAAAAATATAACTTTCCCTTGGTCTTTCCCCTCCACTACTCTATTTTTCTGCTCCTCTTTATGGCCAAACTTCTCAAGAGTTGTCTGTACTCTTTTTTAAGTTTATTTATTTATTATTTTGAGACAGAAAGTGCAGGAGGGGCAGAGAGAGAATCCAAAGCAGGTTCCCCACTGTCAGCACAGAGCCTGATGCGAGGCTTGAACCTATGGAATGACAAGATCATGACCTGAGCAAAAACCAAGAGTTGACCACTTAACCAACTGAGCCACCCAAGCACCCCAAGAGTTGTATGCACTTTCTGTCTCTTTCTCTCTCATCCTTTCTTTAAGCCAGTTTAGTCAAGTTTTCACTTTCCATTGAGCCAGGTCTTAACAGTGTCACTAATGACTTCCCCATTGCCAAATCAAATGGTTTATTCTCAGTCCTTATCTTCCTTATGAGGAGCATTTAATAGCTTTTCGCTTCCTTCTTTTAGCTTGGAGGATACTACTCCCTTTTGATTTTCCTCCTACCTTCCTGGATGCTTTCTCTCAGTCTCTTGCTGATGTGTCTTCATTTCCAGTGAAGTAACAAGCCCCCAGAGTTTTATTCCTAGCATCTATTATTTGTATCTACACTCATTACCTAAAAGATATAACACAAATTTATAGTGTAAAACTCCCTAATTTATCTAGTTTGAGTCCAGATATCTCCCCTGTCTGCAGTTACCATATATCTAATATCTTATTCAGCACTTCCTCTTAGACATCCAAAAGGTATCTCAAAGCTAATATTTTCAAAACCCAAACACTGCCAGTTTCCTTTCTCCGTACTTGCATTCCCCTTCTCAGTAAATGGCAACTCCCTCTTCATTTTATTTGGGCCCAAATCACTGGAGTTGTCCTAGATTACTCCCTACCATGCCCTTAACAAAATTAATCAGCCGAACCTATAGGATTTGACTTCTTCTTACTACCCAGTTTGCAACCCCAGGCCAAGCCATATCATCCCTCATCTGACTTAGTATAAGAACTTCCTAACTGGTGCCCTAGCCTCCATCTTTGCCCTCCTAGAGTCATTCACAAGTAGCCTTTTCACATGCACCTCAGATCATGTCACTCCTCTGCTCAAAACCTCCCATTTCAAAGCCAGAGTCCTCCAGAGGCTCTTTGTGACCTTACAGTACCTTCTATATCTCTCCCTCCTCCAGAACTCTCGGATCTCATCTTTAATCCCTTTCTATCTCCTTTACGTACACCAAGCCTCACTGACCTCCTTGCTGTTTTTGAACTGGACAAGTATGATCCTGCCTTATGGCCTTTGTATATCCCTAGAAAGTTTTTCCTCCAGAGAGGAGGAAAATCACCTTCTCAGACAGGCCTTCCGCATCTTCTTTTAAAATAAAAAATCCCCACTCCTGCATCTAGCACTTCCTAACCCTTTTTTGCTTTATTTTTCTTCTGAACATTTATCACCATAGGACATATTATATATTCATTTGTTTCCCCCAGAATGTGTGCTCCATGAAGGTCAGGACTTTATCCGTTTTGTTCATTGTTGTAGTCCCAATGTCCAAGGTAATACTTGGAACATAGTGGATATTAATTAAATATTTGTTGAATGAGTGGTTAACTAAATGGAAAATGCTATTAACCGTTATCACCATAAATTTGCAATGTTTTTTATTGAAAATCTATGAAATACAACTAGGGCTAGGTGCATAGTAAACTTCAGAGAAACATAAATCATGCTGACTCCCCTCAACAAATAATCTGTTATGTAATAAAAACACACCAAAAACAGAAATAGAAATAAGAAATTAAAAAGAAACTTTGTAATATAAGTTTTATGTAAAAATAGTCCCAAAGTATAGTCAGTCACTCATTATTACTAGATTCCTCATCTAAAACAGTGTTCATGGTCTAGGTGCTAATAGGAAGGTAGACTTTAAGCAGAATTAAATTACCTAATAACTATGGTTCATGTTGGTTTAAGAATGTATTTGCATTTTGACTGTGGTCTCAATTTTTGTGGTAAAAGAATTAGCCGCAAACCAATTAAGGACATGCATGTGGTTTTCTCTGACTGGAAAATATTCAAAGATGCCCTACTTGCTACTTACCCATAGTTGCCATTTTCTTATTTTTACATTTGAATTCTTACTGAGCATGAGGTTGGCATACCTTAAAAGCAATTCTCTGTAGTTTATTTATATTCTGCCTTATTTCAGAAGAAATATAAGGGAACTATGTAAACACCTCTGAATTTAATGGAATGATTTGATTTCAGCTACAAGTAATATAAAAGAAATTTCACTTGTTGAAATATAACAACTTTTAAGGTTTCATTTGTATTCTTTAGAATGTGTAAGTCATGTCACAAATGCCTTTTAATTAATAATAATTATCTGTTTCATAAACCCTTTATTATGCATGAAACCACCTGCTCCATGCTTCCTTATCTCACCAACTCACTTATCTGATTTTACTCATGATAACGATGTTATTCTTCCTATTGCACAGATGAGTAAACTAAAGTACATAGAGGTTAAGTAACTGGCTCGATTCCCACATTTTATCAAGGGGCAGAGCCAGGATTTGAACCTATAGATTTTTTTTTAAAAACCCAAGCCCTCTGCTTTTCATCACTATGACATGTCCTTGTCCTCTCGTGGCATTCATAGTAGTTTTCCTGCTGCTGAGAGGAAAGAGGCAGCACCGGAAAACATGCACTGAGGGTTAAAAACCTGGGCTGAACTAGGGTAGTTGGTGCCACCTGCATGCTATGGAGACCGGTCACCCCTACCCACGTTTCCCTGTCAGCCTTAGAGAGATTCTTTGACTGCCTGCGAGATTATCCTGCTCTGGTAGTGATAGGTTTAAAATATAGATATTCTATAATTTTTGTATTATTTTGATTCATAAATGTATTTATTGCTTGGTAGTGTGAGGCTGGTTCCTCTTTTCCTCCCTGGAGTTCTGTGTCTCAGCAAGCATGCCACTCTGGATTCTAACACATCATAGTGGCTGGCAAGTTATAATCTTGGCTGGGAGAAATTCGGGAGATGTTGAATAGACACACAATGGTAATAGGACATTAAGTGCAGCCTATAGGGATGAAATGATTGTGAGTTTTAAACTCTTCCTTCCCCACAAATCCTATCAAGTCAGCCTCCCAGGACGGAAAAAAGTTGATGGTATTAAAGAAACCAAGCAGTGCTTGCCTCAGCAACACAAATACTATAATTGGAATAGTGCACAGAAGATGAACATGACCCCTAATCAAGGATGACATACAAATTTGTGAAGCATTTCTATTTGTTAAATCTAAGAATATAGGATACTTGTCTTTTCATCTGTATTCAAATTCCAAGGTTATTTCCCTCCAAAGTAGTAGATCTATATTAAGTTAGGTTCCACAATGCAATAAAATTAATGTAGGAATCTACAAGTAATACCAAACAGATAATAGAGATAAAGCCTAAACCATGGCCACAGCTATCAAAACAGGAACAAAAGATAAAATAAGAAAACTGGGGCACTTGGGTGGCTCAGTAGGTTAAGCATCCGATTTCACCTCAAGTCATGATTTCTCAGTTTGTAAGTTCGATCCCCACATCGGGCTCTCTGCTGTCAGCGAGGAGTCTGCTTTGGATCCTCTGTCAGCCCCCCCACCCCCACCCCACCACCCCTCTCCTGCTTGTGCACTCTTTCTCCCTCAAAAATAAATAAACATTTTAAATAAGAAAGGAATAGTTAAATAAATGCTTCACCTTCTTTGGTTGAAGGGTAACAGAGAAAAAGTTGTTAAAAACGGCAAACTGAGGACATCAGAAAGGCAACCTGCTGTTGACAACAATGAAGATACCAGCAAAAAGTCCTGATGTGCATGGAAAGATAATTCAGTTATACATATGCTATAGTTCTGTCTTAGGCAGATATCCAAATGCATCTCCCAGTGAGACTGCAGATATTCAGTAGCTGTGCACATGAAATAGTAATAGAAACCAAGGTGAGTGAGCTGAGGGAAAAGGCAAGCACCAAGAGGGTCAAGAGTTGACCCTCCCTGTGGTGGGGTTAGAGGAGTATGGAGAGCAATCCAAGTGGAGGGTTGGAGGAGAAAAGATGTCACTAAGCAGGTGTAAGAAAAAGATGTAGGTAGGCTCTCTCACCCAGAAGACAGAGTCCAGGTAGCCAAGGGAAGTTAAGAATTATAAGTAATCAAGAGGGACAGAGGCTACAAAGAGGATTCAGGACTTCACCTTGGAAAGGATGCCATTTTAGAAGAGTAGTTTCAGGGTGCCTGGGTGGATCAGTCAGTTGAGCCTCCAACTCTTGATTTTGGCTTAGGTTATGATCTACTGGTAGTAAGATTGAGCCCCAGGATGGGCTCTGCGCTAGGCATGGAGACTGCTTGGAATTCTTTCTCCCTCTCTCTCTACCCCTCTCCCACTTGCACTCTCTTTCTCTCTCTCTCTTTAAAAAAGAAAAAAGAAAAAAAAAAGAAGAGTAGTTTCATGGGAAAACTAAAGGCATAAGAAAAGGCTTAAAGAACAAGTGGAAATGGTAACTTGGATGTAGCTGCCAGAGATGTAGAAAATACAACTGAGAAGCTTAAGAAAAGGACATAAAAGGAATTGGTAGTTCAGGGTTCAAAAAATGTAAACTTAGTGAAGTCTAGTGAAAACACTTTCATGTTATGAATAGATCCAGCTATAGATAATGGTGTGTAAGTGTCTCAGGTGGCTCAATGTTTATCTCTGCAGATTTTCCTCATGAGTTCTAAACCAACTGAGAGAAACCAAAAAGCCAGCAGGTGAAAATAGAAATATAATAATAGTTATGTTTAAATATTTTAAAATATATATTTAAATATTTAAATAACTTTAAATGTTTAAAATATTTTATAATATTTATTACAAATGAAGCTTGTTAATGGAGAGCATGGTTTTGGTATGTAGCAATAGTAAACTTTCTAACATTGGTCTTCCCAGACTTACTGCTCTTGCCCTCAATCACAGCTGGTATTAGACAGCTGCACATCCCCACTTGGAGACCAACTCCTCTAAATCTTACAGCTTATCAGAGAAGACCAATAAAGGTCATTTCTGTGGTCTTATGACTCCCAAGGGAAAACAAGAGAGAGGAAGGGACTGAGATGCATGTGGCCAGTTCTTCATGAGTAGAATCATGCTCACCTTCAAGAGGGATGAGTGAGCAAGGGAGGGACGAGATAGAACCAGGGAGGTTTAAGGACAGTCTCTCCTCACAGAAACAAGAAAAGAAAGGAATAAACATTTCTCAGTACTCCCCCCACCACTACCCCCAACCCTTACCCCCTAAAAATATAGTGGAGTAGAAATTTTTAACTGATTAAGTAATCTGTCTGCCCAACACGGAGCTCCAACTCATGACCCCCAGATTAAGAGTGGCATGCTCTACCGCCTGCACCAGCTAGGAGCCCCGGAAAGTTTTAACAGATATAAAAAAGAGGCTCAAACTTGCTGACAAAAGCCAGTGAAGATTAATAAAATTTAGAATTTTAGCCTTAACAAATAATATTTGAAATTTCACCTTAGTGAAATTTAACTTTCTTATTAAATTGGCTGATTAGAGACTGTCACACATTCAATTATAAAAACTTAGATAAACATAATTTGAAGTGATGATTCAATAGCTCTATCTCTTGGGGCACCTGAGTGGCTCAGTTTGGTTAAGCGTCCAACTCTTGATTTTGGCTCAGGTCATGATTCCAGGGTTGTGGGGTTAAGTCCCACATTGGACTCCATGCTGAGCGTAGAGCCTGCTTAAGATTCTCTCTCTCCCCTCCTCTGCCCTCTCCCCTGCTTGCACTTGCTCTCTTTCTCTCATATAAAAATTGAAAAAAACAAAAAACAAAAAAACCTCTATCTCTCCAAATTCGGTTCTACCCTCTATCTTCTCCATCCCTTTTAGCAGCAAATGACCTCCTTTATAGTTAAGTGATGGGCCACCAGATCCAGTCAGTTCTGTTTTCAAAATCCACAGGAAGTCTTTCTGATCTGGTCTGCTCTACTTCAAGTTACTGCTTGCAAATTCATGCTCCAGAGTATGAACTTGCTGAACTTTCTGGAAAATGACACACCATTTCATTTATTTGTTTTGGAACATGCTGGGGTTTTTTCTGCCTGGAAGTCTGGTCTTTCCCTACCCCATCCAGATCTTAATCCTATCTTGACCCTTCATGCCATTCTTACCCCTTACTCTAGATCTGGTAGAAATGTCTGACTCAAAGCCCCATTACTGATCTCCTATGCAATGCTCCCTCCTAGAGGGTGTTCATTTATTTCAAGCTCTGTCCAGAGTCGACTTGTGCAGAAGGCACAGTAGGCACAGTGCCCAGGGCTCATGATACTTTCAGGAGTCCATGTAAATGTTTAATTTCATTTAATATCAGAAGAAAAAAAATAAACCTTAGGTCAAAGAAAATGTTTTAATATGTAACGTTAATATATTTGCTTTTATATTGACAGTTGTAAACCATAATCTACATGAACATATATATGTATCTCTATAAAGATACACATATCCACACATATATATGCTTTTTTTTTTTTTTTCTTGATGGAAGAATGGGTCCATGAAGGCAAAAGGGCTTAATATCCATGAGAGTCACAGTGTGGCCCTGGGTAGCCTTGAATCTATTTTTAAAAATTTTTCAAAATGAAATCAATTTTAATTGATTTTTAAGTAAATGTATTCTGAAAGCAGGCTAAAAAAGTAGCATCAAAAAATTGAGGAGTAACTAATTCAAACCAACATAACCAGTTATCATAATCTTTTTTTTTTTTTTTAAGTTTAGAGACAGAAGAAGAGCAACAATATCTTTCGTCAAGTTATATTAACATCTCCACTGATTCATTGCAAGGTGGCAGGAAATATTTGGTTTGGGTCCAAGCTGCAAATGCATTGGGCACAGAGAAGTCAAAACAACTGCAAATTAATCTGGATGATATAGGTAAAGAATGAGAAGTAGTATGTCTTTATGAATAAATAGCTAATTTGTGTTGACCTAGTCAAATGAAGTCGAGATGTGAAAGGTGTTCCCCTGAAGTTCCTGCAGATCATGATATGGAAAACAAGAATTACTCATAATGAACCAACCCAACACAACACAAAGATAAGTACTGCTACCATTTTGTTGTATATCCTTCCAGTCTCATTTCTACATTGGTGCATGTGGTTTTACACATATTTATTGAAAACTTCTTATATTCAAGCATTGTTTTAAGAGCTAGGGAGAATAAGATAAGCAAGGTATCCACTGCCTTAAGTATCTTACAATCTATCAGGGAAGATGGAAACAAACAAGGATTATAATAAACTGTGATGAGTCTTATGTTGTGAGTACAACATACTAAAGAATTCTGCTGTATACACTATTTGGAAGTTATAGGTTTTTAAGTTTAAAAAAAAAACATAAAAAATGGTGAATTATGTAAACATCTCTATATTTACCAGCCAGATTTTACAAATGTTAGCATTTTTTGCTTCAGATATTTTAGGCCTTGCTTTTTAAAACTTATAAAATAAACATTCTCTTGATTTAATCTACGATATTATTTTTAATGTATGTCTTTAGTCCCTTATTGTTAGAGATTTAGGTTGTTTTCAAATTTTCACCATTATAAACTTTACTGCCATGAACAACCTTTTGGATAAATATTTTCAAAGTAGTTTTTTGCATTTCCTTAAGATAAAGTCCAAAAAGTAATTGCCCCTGAGCTTTTTACAGCTACATCCCAGTCCTGAAGTAAAAATTTAGCCAAAGAGCACCAAGTGAATCACCCTCTATTTGGACATCCTAATGCCAGTTATTTCTGTTTTTATTAAGGATGCTTTCAGTAAGCTAACATTTATGGAGCACTTTTTTTCAGTGCTAACTACTTTTACATAAATTACCTTATTTAACCCTCATAACAACCCTATTTTGTAGAAGAGATTATGGTTTCTATTTGAGGGAACCAACGCTAGGCGGCATCAAAATTTGAGACTATGGAGCTAGGGAGCTCTAATTCCAATATCCTCAACTTCTATCTTCAGTCTTCATTTAAATGCACATTGTTATGTGTCAGACAACTTTCCTGCTGATTAATGATCTGGGGGATGTGACATCTTCTCTTGGGGTACAACATGGATATTCTTTGGGGATCACTGGGGTCTTTTACTGGAACTAATATATCAACTTCTCAACTCCTGTCTCAACTAAACTTAATTATCCCAACTAACAGGATTGGTCTAAAAGTCTGTCCTTAATGCTCTGAATATTGGATTTGAAAACAAACACTGCTGATGATGGTGATGTATTCCACTGTATTACATATTCGTGGAGTTATAGTTCTCTTGACCACGATGTACACATTTTTGTAAATTTATAGTTTGAGGTAGGCTGCTATAATATGCTCCCCCCCTTTTTTTTGTAATATGCTCTTTTCTTAAAACAGGTTCCCCTCAGTGGATTAATGATGTTTAAAGGCTATCATGTATTGTATCATTTTGGCAATATCATTTCTTAGAACTAAATTATTATCAGTAGTATTACAGTTATTATTATCACTGTGAGCTGATGATCTTATTATCTTCACATTCATTTATTAAATGCCTACAATGTTCCAGACAATTAACATGCAAATCACACTTAATTCTGGAAACAATCATACATGGTACAACTGTGCCCATTTTACAGATGAAGAAAGAGATAAAACAATTTTCTCAAGTTTACATAACTAGTAAGGAGGAGAGCCAGATTTCATCTCGCTGACTTGCAGTAGTTAATCACCGCCTCACCTCCCATAAAGGGAAAATCGCATCTGGCAGCCACCTCCAAATCGAATTCCCACACTGTGAACCAGGGAGCCTCTTGTTTGGGATTGTTATTCTGCCCCCTTTAAAAAAAAAAAATCTCAAAACAGACTCTTAAAAATCAGGTAGAAAATACAGGTTGACTGTGTAGGAGGCTCCACCCAACAAAGCCACCAGATAATTAATGGATGAGCTATACTCACTTGTGACACTTTAAGAATAAGGCACTGCAAGTTAGATAAATGAAACTTTCTATGAAACTGAGGACAGAGGGCTCTCCTGAGAACAATTTTCACATAACAGCTATGGGGTTGGGCTTTAATTAAGTTAGGGAGGCTGTGCTGAAAGGCAGAGTTAATAGTGCAGTAACACTGTGCCAAAGTGACATGTGAGAGGGATACTTCAGCTTCTCCTGTAGAGAAATAAATGCCAGTACAGAAAATGCAGTGCCTTCTGGCTGCCATTTTTTAAAATTTATTTATTTATTTTTAGAGAATGTGTATGAGCAGGGGAGGGGCAGAGGGGGGGTGGAGAGAGAATCCCAAGCAGGTTCTGCACTGTCAGCACAGAGACCGACACAGGGCTTGATCCCCGAAATCAAGAGTCGGACACTTAACCAACTGAGCCACCCAGGCACTCCCTGGCTGCCATTTTAACATTAATTCTCACATAGGTAAATTTTTTACCTTTTTGAAAATAAAATAACCATTCTGAAAATTAATTCTTGTATAGGTAAATATATGTTGTTGGAAAGATACTAAACAACTACAAATCTGGTTATTTCAATATAAGTTGAAACTAAACACATGGCATGTAGATGGATTTGACAGTTTTTAAAAATGTAAGATCTGATGGGAATGTTTGAAACCTAAGCAATGAGAGCAAACATTCAACTTTGAGTGGTGTACCAAAGTACATATTCAAGTACTTATTATATAACAGGTTTATTTGAAAAAATATGAGATCATTCAAACCTAAAGGTTTAGCCCTCTATCGCATTGACCTGCTCTGTGCTAATGATGGGGTTTTGGAGTGTGGAGATTTGCAGCTGATGGCCAAGAAAAGATTCTTGAAGACGTCTTTGGTGCAAAAAGTTGATCTTTATTAAAGCATGGGGATGAGACCTGTGGGCACAAAGAGCTGCACTGGGGTGGTAAAGAGTGACTGCTTATATACTGTGGAGTTGGGGGAGATAAAGTCACGAGGAAGTTTCTAAAAGGGATTTCCAAGTGCTAAGGACTCAGATGACTGGAGGCCTAGCTACTGTCAAGCTAGGGTTATTTTTCCCTCTACCATAGCATTATCATTAAAATGGTAGGGAGTTCCTGGAGATTAGGCTATTGATAAGATTGCCTTTTTGTAATTTACTAAGATATTTGTAAACTGATGGAGACTACCAATTTAACCACTTGTTTGCTGTCCTTTCCTTTGTTCTTAGGCAGCCAACAGTGCCTGAGGAATATCATACATATCCTACCTTGGGGGGAGGGGGAGGGTTGTTGTTAGCTTGTGCTTTGCCCTCAGCTTGCTCCCGCATCACTAAGACTATCTTAAATCTGACTTGCTGTTCTATTTACATTTCTCATAGGACTAAAGACTTTTTCTTCCTCCCCAGAGTATTTCTGCAGAAGGGTCTCCGAATGCTTGTGCTACTAAACTAATGACAGGCCAGACTCAGAGATGGGAGATAAGAGTGGGCGGGTAATTTAGCCTGAGAGTGCTTTAAATGGTCCCAAGTGGTCTCAGAGCCCTGGGAATCATTTCCCTGACTACAGAACCTGTGAATACTGATACTTATTACAAGAAGCTTACACTAGCGAAAGGAAATCAACTGTGAAATTCAGATGATAAAATCTTTAATTAGACTCATTTTGCTACTACTTCTTTCCTATGCTAGCTTTAGCCCAAGGATTATAAGACTGTCCTACTAAACATCAAATATTTAATTTTTATATTTCTCTATAAATCATACATCTGGGTATATAATTTTAGATAATAAGTCATTAATAATAAAACAGTGATATTCCCAAAGAATACTTTATACGCCTAGGATAAATGAAAAGGAAACTAATCATAGAGAGTATTAAGCTACAGTAATGGTCCTTAAAAACACACATACAAGGCTATTCAGTTCTTTGTTAAATAATTCGTCTAACAAAGTCATAGGTTTTCATTGTTCTGTTGTGCATATAGGAGAAATGAGAAGTACCAATGATTTTATTCTGTTCAGACACAGCAAGCATATAAGAATTAATACAGTTTAGAAATACAGAGATTCCAGTTACACCACTACTCTTAGTACAACAAAACAACTAGTAAGATAATCCATCAGAATGTCAGTTTCCTTTTGGAAGTTATTATCACAGAACATGACAATAATTGGTAAAGTCTTAGAGTCTTGTGAGACTTGCTTTGTTCAAATCATAGTTTCAAGTATGGATTTATTTTAATAGAGAACAAAATAAATTAGCAATAGATTTAATTAAGATAATAAAAATATTATTGTGAAAGGTATCGATTTAATGTCTTATCAAATCAGATTCCCCTGATCTAAATTTAGAATGCAAAACTTCATTTTCCCCTAAATACATGCAGGAAGAAAGAGATACCTTCTTTATCTCTTTTTTACTCTTTTTGTTAATAAGGCCAGGCTTTGGAATTTCACTAGTTTAGGATTATAAGGGAATAGGGGGTGGAGGAAAGGTGGACTACAAAAGTCCCATTTAAAAGAAATGGAAAACAGGTTAAATAGAATTTCACTTAACAGCAGCAGTTTTCTCTTACATAATAGGTTAAAAAAGAAAAATATCATTACTTATTAATTAGATCATGACATTGTTTTTTTAGTACTTTGAGTTTTAACATGTCTATATATGGATATAAAGATTATGATTTCTCCCTAGGCAAGTTTTAAACTGCTGGGTTTTTATTTATTATTATTTTTTCTAGTGATACCTTCTGCATCCATCATTTCCAGGGCTGAGGACATAAATACGACAGTACCCAAGACCGTGATTCACTGGAATAGTCAAACAACAATAGAAAAGGTTTCCTGTGAAATGAGATATAAGTCTAAAACAAACCAAACTTGGAAGGTAAGCTAACTTTCACTGTACTTTAGCATGTAAGTAAATGAAAGAAAAGCTAACCCACAATGGACTTATGATGATCTACTTTACATGTTTTTATCTGTTTGATATTCAAACCACTATAGTTTGTTGGGTTTTTTAAAAGTAATCCCTATGCCCAATATGGGCTTGAACTCATGGCCCCAAGATTAACAGTCATGTGTTCTACCCACTGACACCCCTCAAACCACTCTAGTTTTAATATTTGTTACCATATGGTTTCAGAATGGAGAGATGTTTCCTGAAAATGTCCTCTTACCTTTTATAAGTTGCTAAATAGACAAATGTCCAACTAAGAGAGATGCATCTGTTTGGCTCCTTGTAATTCAGTGCCTCCTAGAGTAAAATTTACATCAGTGATGATGAATATAAAATGTAAGGTTTCCATGCTGAAATTTAATAAGCATCTAGGGTGGAAAAACAACTGTGGAAAAAGAAAAACTTCAGATTTATGGGTGTCTCCTTTTAAATGAAAAAATGCAACTCTAAATGGAAGATTTGTTACTACAATAGGCCTCAGTCTTATGTGAGCCTAAGGTAAAAAGTGAATATCTAAACAAACTAACCATCCTTAAATACCAATGGTAAGTTACCAACTGACTTAGGAGAGGCATAGGTACAAGGTTTGTTAATGAAATCACATGACATGATAGCACCTGTGAACATTATAATAAAAACTCAGTAATTTGAACAATGAGAGAACACTAGTATGACTGAGGGAAAAGTTCCAATTTTGGTGTATTTGAAAAGAAATGCCATTTCATATTTTCAAGTACAACAAACTTCGTTTAGTCAAAATAATTAAGGCATAGAGTCTCTGGCTTTGCATAATTAAGAGTTATGTACCATGCATGAATTTATCTGCTGTCAGGGAGTAAATGATATGTATTTGGTGATTAGCATGACTCCAAAGCCTCCTATTGTTTCATTATCCTGAATATCAGCTTTGCTGTAGAGCAATGTGTTTAAAGAGTGTCAAGAAGATGAGGGTAAAACTATACTGATTTTATGACATACTTTAAAGACTGTTCTCTAAAATAAATTCATGACACCAACTTGTTTATTTACCCCTGTTCATTTAAGTCAGAAATGTGATCTGAACTTTACAATTGTTTAGATTACACTTACATGTGAATCTGTGCATCATTTGGTCAATTACCAAGTGAAGATCCTGCTGGACTTGTTGACTAAATAACTGTGACATTTGTGTACATAGCAACCCTATGCTTAAAGCCTGGGACAAGCAGGATACAAACAAAACACAACTCCACAGTCAATCCTTTTGCAAATGTGGAATTTAGGTAAATTTGAAAACCCAAATGAAATCCTTAGATTAGTCTTAGATTTTGAGTCAATAGGATTTTATTCCAATAGGACGCCTGGTGCCCTTTGTTTAGTGTCCTGGTCATAGGATGATACTGATAATACAAAACTCCTTTATTTGGCATAATTAGGAGAGATTATAGGCTAGAAGAAGGTTTAGAAAATAGAAAGTAATTCTACCATTAATATCTCTGAATAGATTTTCAGAAACCAAGTGTTTTCTGGTTGAAATTCTTGTTCTCTGCTCCCCCTGCTGGTGCTACTCTACCATTGTGAGACTTGGTAACTCAGAAGCAGGCGGAAATGAAGGAGCTGAAAGAATATTTGTTATCTTATATAACCTTCATAACCATCCTTTGGGTTAGGTAAATATCTGCTCCGTTATAGAAATAAGGATGTAGAACTCGAAAGACGTCAAGCCAGGTTTTTCAAACTTAAACTGCTAGGACTCTTTTAGACTCTGTATCACTTTGGGCACCCAAAAAATATTTGAAAAATGAAAGAACAGCTTTCTATCCAAAGCCTGTATCCTATCCCTTCTATCATGCTCCCTCTGAATATAACCACTCACACAGAAAAAGGTGAATTACCATTTCTATCCAGATGACCCAAGTCCAGTCAGAAAAAGCCAGAATAAGGCTTTTATTCTCAACTTTTGCTATATCATCAATTTATCTGGATCATGCATAAAGTGTGTCTTTGCCTCTTTGTAGGGTGATAGGAAGTCAGAGGCAAGAAGAGGAGGAGATACAAAGGAATACAGATTTGATCTTCCACCTCACCTCTGCCTCCAGGAGATATTACTTGAAGGAGGTTCTTTATTTCTTTAAAAAACTTTTTTAAATGTTTTTATTTATTTTTGAGACAGAGAGAGACAGAACATGAGCAGGGGAGGGGCAGAGAGAGAGGGAGACACAGAATCCAAAGCAGGCTCCAGGGTCTGAGCTGTCAGCACAGAGCCCAATGCGGGGCTCAAACTCATGGACTGTGAGATCATGACCTGAGCTGAAGTCGGACACTCAACCAACTGAGCCACCCAGGTGCCCCAGGAGGTTCTTTATTTCAAAGTGACAGGTAGCTATGCAGGAAAGCCATGTGACTAAGAGCACAGGCTCTAGAATTCAAAGCCTGGTTCTGCCACTCTCCAGTTACGCAACCTTGGGCAAGTTCCTTATCTTCTCTGTGCCTCATTATTCCCATACCTAAAGTAGGAATAAGACAAGCCCCTACCTCATATGGTTGTGGGGATGATCAGTGTAAGAAGCTAGCCTAGATCCTGGAATAGAGTTCAAGTTCAGTAAATGCTGGCTGTTGCTACTTTTCATCTTAACTTCCAGGAAAACCATGCAACAAGTTTGGTAGAGCAAAAGAAGACCCCCTGAAAAATCAAAATTAGAGAACTGAGGTTGCTTTTCATCCCCTTTTAGCTAAGTTATTTAGACTATGAAGTATCAAAGGGAACTAGCCAATCCTTCAGGTGATCCTACAAGGCTAACACCATGTGGAGAATATTTATCTATTTATTGGTTATCTTCATGGACTATCTCTTTGGCACCTCAAACTTGTGTTATAAATTGAGCTCACAACCTTCGTCAGCAATCCTTGCCCACTTCTGTGTACTCTACCTCAGGAGCATTACCATGTTGTATATCTATTTACCTGTTTACACCTCTATTTCCCTGTCCTTTAACTACAAGCCCCTGGAAGGCAGGATGTTCCATAATAATTTCTTGTACCTCCATTGATTTTTACAATGTGTAATTCATGTAGATAACATTTTGAAACATTAGCTATTAATATTGTTTGCCTTTAGTAGGTGCCCAACAATAGTGACAGTAAGGCAGGGAGGTCTTTGCTATAAGTTCAAGTAAATGGATTAATAGTGACTCATTTCTCTAATTAAGCTAGACTAGGGTATTGTTATTTTTTTTAACATAACCTCAAGATTTTACTGTCTTCATAATAAGACAAAATGTGAAACAAATGACGGGATTACTTGTCCCTTTCTCTTATTATCCCCTCCTCGTTCAAAATGCTTGCATCTCTTGATAGCCAGAACTGTCTTAGATCTGCTGTTGGGATCAACACATTCAAGTCTCAGCACAACCTTCTTTGTAGTTTTTAGCCTTTTCCCCCAAAATCGGCTCTATCTGCCCACCATAGCATAGCCACTTTACTTCCTGTCATAACACTGCTTCCCCTGGGCATCAGAGAATTCTTGCCCTTCTTGTACTGTGCCACTTTGTGGGGTTGGTGCTTGCTAAGCTTACAAAAAATTCAGTGAGTGTCAGAAACATTCACCATGTTTTTAAGAGCACTATCAGCATGGAAAGTGGCAAACTTTTATTCAAGGGCCAGACAGTAAACATTTCGGGCTTTGCAGGCCATAAGGTCTCTGACCCAACTATTCAGCTTTGCATTTGTAGTGTGAAAGCAGCCATACACAATATACAAATGAATGGACATGATAAAACTTTAATTTTGGACACTGAAATTTGAATTTCATGTAATTTCCATGCATAACAAAATATTCTTTGGATTTTCTTATAACCATTTAAAAATGTAAAAACCATTCTTAGCTCATGGAGCCCATAAAACCAAGCATTCATTCTTTTCCAGGGAAGGCTAATAGAACAGTAGACAGATAGCAAAGGGTCAAACCCTTGACCTTGAATTTCAAAAGTGTAAATGTGGGGCACCTGGATGGCTCAGTGGGTTGAGTGTGGGACTCTTTTGATTTCAGCTCAGGTCATGATCTCACAGTTGTGAGTTCGAGCCCTGTATCGAACTCTGCACTGACAGTGTGTAGCCTGCCTGGGATTCTCTCTTCCTCTCTCTCTGCCCCTCCCTTGTTCACATGCACTCGTGTGTGCCAGCGTATGCACTAAACAAACAAACAAACAATTTCTTAAAAAAAAAGTGTAAATGCCGCTATAAGGCAGAAGACTTAGAAGAACATGTGATTAGTCAGAACTAAGTTTCTCAATCATCACCCCACTCCCTCTCCCACCAAACACTAGGTAAAGATTTACTGGGCAGCAAAACAAGGAAGTTGGAGGGAGGAGGGAGTTAGGAAGAGGAACCAAAAGAGTTTAGACAGTAGTCGGTCACCAAAAAGGGCCCCTTCACCCACGGCCTTGTCCCAGGTAGGGAGTTGGAGGGAGTGGGTATTAGAGAACTGAATAGGTTGGAGACTCTCCTTCCCTCCACCCAATAATGCTCCCAGAAATTTAATGTAACCCTAAGAGGTACCTTACATTGATAGAGGTCAAGTTTGCATGCTCCCCACTTTCAGAATTGAGGCCCTAAATAGAAATGAACTGCTATAAGAAATAAAGTCCTATTTCTTGCACTTGAGATCAAACCCTCTACATAGGCACTCAATTAGGTCTACCTCTCTTAGTGTTTGTTTTAGCCTATGAAAATATCTTGAGGCATCATCTTGTGCTTACAAGACTCGAAGCAGTCACCTGGCTTGCCTCTGCCTCATGGCAGAAACAAGTCTCTTAACAGTTCTGTAAAATTCTTCCATTTCAGAATTCTGGCTGTGTTTTAGTGTATGTCTCTACTTTACAGGGACTTATCTATAAATGTAATGGCAAGAGACATACTAGAGAATAACAACTCCCTTCCAAGAGAAACAAATAGAAGCAGAGTGCATTTGAAAGTGAAACTTTTGCTACAAGTAAAATCTTTCCTGGATCCCAGGAGACCCCCAAATGTTCCGCCAATCATATTCACACAGCAGTAAATTCCAAGGGCCAAGAGTAGAGACACAGCTTATAGAAACTCTGAATGATACTTTATATGAAGCATGACAGATCCCAAGCAGATATTTTCATGAATTTTACATTTTCAGTACATTAAAGGTTTTAAAGATTTATGTTAAGATTGGGTTTTCATAGAAGAATCTCTCAGGAAGGTTGGTAGCTTGCTGGCTTTCTCTCTTTCTTTCTCTCTTTCTTTCTTTCTTTTTTAAACCTTGACATTTTCAACTTCCTCTTTCATGAGTGTTTGGTAACTCTTTCCTCCTAGTTATTGCCTAAATGCATTTCTAGACACATTTTATGGTTACCTTTCAATCATGCTTCACTTTTTCCAGTCAATCCACTTATCAGAACATACTGAAGGTATGTAAATGCCTTGGTTTCTCTCTCCCAGCTGAACCAGGTTGTTAGGGGGGTCATTTTTCATTATGTTTTATAGCAGGTCATAGTGCCCCAGAAAATGATTTGTAAGTTTAGACCTCATGTCTTTGATTATTTATGGTCATGTTTTATATAAAGTGCCCTATTCTTCTTTGTTTTCCCAGGGCCTAGAAGCGTGCCTGGAACATAAGAGGTGTTCCATACATGTCTGCCTAAATGGAATAATTATTTGTTTTAAAAGCACACTGTATTGTTTCATTGTTGTTATTCATTCATTTTAGGTTAAAGAATTTGACACCAATTTTACATATGAGCAACAGTCAGAATTCTACTTGGAACCAAACACTAAGTATATATTTCAAGTGAGATGCCAAGAAACAGGTAAAAGGTACTGGCAGTCCTGGAGTTCACCCTTTTTTCATAAAACAACTGAAACAGGTGAGTGTGTTTATATATTTAATCTCTTAGGCTTTTCTTTTGACCTCTGTCTCTTTTAAATATATTTATACTTTTTCTTCTTGACTTGTATCAAATTGACAAAACTATTGTATGGCAGGTGGTGACATTGAAATTGTCATTTTGCTTTGATTTTGTTAAGGCTGACTGTAATTTAGGTAATGGTTCTCAAACATTCTTGGACATAAAAGCCAATTAAAACCACCTAGTATGCATGTTCACTGTCCCTGCTCCCAGAGGCTCTGTGTTCACAGGTCTAAGGTACTAGGGGTGGGGGGGTGCTCAAGAGTCAGCATTTCTTATAAGCAGCCTGGGACATCCTGAGGCATATAATGATCTAAGATCATTTTTTGAAACACATTATTAATAACTATGTTAAACTCAAACAACAACAACAACAAAAACAAACTTCTTACGCTGTTGGTGGGAATGCAAACTGGTGCAACCACTTTGGAAAACGGTATGGAAGTTCCTCAAAAAGTTAAAAATAGAACTACCCTATGGCCCAGGAATTGCACTACTAGGTATTTATCCAAGGATACAGGTGTGCTGTTTTGAAGGGACACATGCACCCCCATGTTTATAGCAGCACTATCAACAATAGCCCAAGTATGGAAAGAGCCCAAATGTCCATTGAGGGATAAATGGATAAAGAAGATGTGTTATATATATACAATGGAGTATTACTCAGTGATCAAAAAGAATAAAGTCTTCCATGTGCAACAACATGGATGGGTCTAGAGGGTATTATGCTAAGCTAAATCAGCCAATCAGAGAAAGACAAATATCATATGACTTTACCCATATGAGGAATTTAAGATACAAAACAGATAAACATAAGGGAAGGGAAGCAAAAATAATATAAAAACAAGGAGGGAGACAAAACATAGGAGACTCTTAAATACAGAAAACAAACTGAGGGTTGCTGGAGGGGTTGTGGAGGGGGGATGGGCTAAATGGGTAAGGGCATTAGGGAGGACACTTGTTGGGATGAGCACTGGGTATTATACATAGGGGATGAATCACTGGAATCTACTCCTGAAATTGTTATAGCACTATATGCTAACTAACTTGGATGTAAATTAAAAAATAAACAAGTAAATTAAAAAAAAAGATCTGGTGTATACACACCCCACATACATATACACACAGTGAGATATTACTCAGCCATCAAAAAGAACGAAATCTTGCCATTTGCAACAAAATGAATGGAGCTAGAGTGTATTATGCTAAGTGAAATAAGTCAGAGAAAGACAAATACTATATGATTTCAGTCATATGTGGAATTTAAGAAACAAAACAGATGAACGTACGGGAAGGGGAAAAAATAGAGAGACAAGGAAAAAAACTATAAGAGACTCTTAACAATAGAGGACAAACCAAGGGTGGACAGAGGGAGGTGGGTGGGGGATAGGCTAAACGGGTGATCGATATTAAGGAGGACAATTGTTATAAGGAGCATTAGGTATTATATGTAAGTGATGAGTCACTAAATTCTACTCTTGAAACAAATGTTACACTATATTTTAACTAACTAGAATTTAAATAAAAATTTGAAAAGAAAACATGGATTAAAGACCTAAATTAAGACAGGAAACCATTAAAGTCCTAAAAGAAAACTTTGGCAGAAAGCTCTTGGACATCAGCTTTCACTATATTTTTTTGGATCTGCCTATTCAGGAAAAATAGAATATTAGCTATAAAAAAGCACAAAATCTTACCATTTACTACAACATGAATGTACTTAGGGAGTATTAAGTAAGTCAGAGAAAAAGAAATACCATATGATTTTACCTATATGTGGAACCTAATAAATCAACAACAAAAAAAGAGACATACTCATAAACACAAAAAGCAAATCGGTGGTTGCCAGAGGGGCCGGTGAAATATGTAAAGGAAATTAAGAGATACAAACTTCCAATTAAAAAGGCAACTGCACTTGGGGCACCTGAATGGCTCAGTTGGTTACGGGTCCAACTTGGGCTCAGGTCGTGATCTCACGGTTCGTGGGTTCCAGCCCCAGGTCTTGCTCTGTGCTGACAGCTCGGAGCCTGGAGCCTGCTTTAGATTCTGTCACCCTCTGTGTGCCCCTCCCTGGCTTGCACTCTGTCTCTTGCTCTGTCTCCAAAATAAATAAACATTTAGAAAAAAAAAAAAGGTAACTACACTTAAAAAAAAAAAAAAAAAGAGTTACATTAAACTCTTTAGGCCACTCTGATGAAAGAGAGACACAAATCAAATCATATCAATAAATATTGATTACCTACTGTATGCAAAGCAATCATAAAGTTAAAATACTTAAACATGGGATTATTTAATTCTCAGCATGATCTAGCTGACCTATTGTTTATCTTTAGATATATTCCTGCTCTTAATATTATTAGTTTAATTTTCTATCCATTACATGTCATTCAATAAAATCTTGGCCAAATAGGCTTCAATAGTAAGCAAAGTGAATCTATTACAATTATCTTAATACTCCATAATGACCACCATTAACCTCAAGATGTCTCCCTATTGTAGGTAGCTTATACCCAGACTGAATTTTTTCTTTTCAGAGCACTTAATTATAATCACAGGATTGTTAATACCATCTTTATTATAATAGAGGAGTTGGAACTGAGTTTTATGTTTTCAAAGCACTTTGGCAGACATTATAAATGTTGATTGCTGCCAAATAAGCAGAGGGAGAGAAATGGCAGACTAGCTAAACAGTTCTTTTGGCGCCCCCTAATGCCCAAATCTTAGAAATGCATTACCAAGGGAATAATTTGCAATGCAAGGGGATAATTTGAGTATCCGTTCTTTTTAAAAAGTTGGTTATTAATTTAATATTTTCTTTCTTACGTTTATATTGTTAAAAGTTCTTAGTACTGTAGGTGGCACATCTTATAATAGTCAGAATTTAGTTGATAGCTCAATTTTTTTAATGAAATTTAGAAATGTCTAGCAAGATTATTCAAACTGATAACTAACATTTACTTACCATTTGCAAAGTACTACTATGTATAAGCTTGTTTGATCTTTACATCAGCCATATTTAGTAGTCTATTGGCACCATTTTACAAATGAGAAAACTGAGGCATGACTTGCTAAATAGCACATTGCTAGTGGCTGGTAGCACCTAAACTAGAACAGAAGTTCATCGATTTCTTCCTTTAACCAGTTATATCAAAGTGGAGGAGCAGCTTACTAAAGTATTCTACAAGTATAGGACCACAAATGTTCTCCTTTAAAGGCAAGGGTCTTAAACATCAGATGGAAGAAAATAGAAACCACAGCAACCCTACAATAAGTATAAATGTAAAGTCTTGGTTTCCTAAGTGGGCAGTGGGGGGGGGGGGGCACTTAAAAGGCAAAACTGCTTTTTAGAATTAAATATCCTTGAAAACTTGCATCTATCCAATTTAATATGTTAGCAGAGGAACCATAAATTTTTCTTCTAGTACAAATTTCTTCCAAGACACATTAAATGACAAACAGTGAATATGAGTTAGGAAAGTGCTAATATTAAATGTTTTGGAAAATTTATCTTTTTTTTTTGTTTGTAAAAGCAATGCAAATTTATTGCAATATACAACCTAGGAATAACTGCTGTTTATATTTTAATGAATTTAACACCAGTTTTTTCTTATGCACATATGTTTTATTACTGAAGTATAATTAACATACAATGATATATTAGTTTTAGGAGTGCAGCATTGATTCAATAATTCTGTACAGGATTCAGTGTTCACCACAATAAGTATAGTTACCATCTGTCATCACACAATGTTATTACAATATTATATACTATATTCCTATGCTATACTTTTCATCTCCATGACTTATTTTATAACTGGAAGTTTGTACCTCTTAATTCCTTTATCTCTTTCATCCACCCACCTCCCCTCTGGCAATCACCAGTTCTTTGTATTTAAGAGGCTTTGTTTGTTTATTTGTTTTCTTTTTTATATTCTATAAGTGAAAGCATATGATATCTGTCCTTCTATGTCATTTTTCTTAATAATTGGTGTTGTGGTATATTGTTTCATATCGTGATTTTCTTAGTTTACCTTGTTGAGTTAAAAGAAACTATTTAATGGCCACACAGTATATGGATGCACTATAATACATTTAATCATTTCCCTATTGCAACAATCTCTAGGTTATTTATTTTTTCCATTGTCAATAAACTTCTTAGAATAGCTTTTTATATAAACTCTCCTTATGTATTTACATTTTATTGGATCTAAGCTTAAGTACATTTTAAGATGCATGATGCAAGTTGCCAAATTGCTTTTCAATAAATCTTTAATATTAATTGTTTTTTAAAAAGATATCTAAGAAAGGACATTCACTTAGTGACTCATGAAATATTCAATTAGCCTCTACCGTGCACCAGGCACTTGCTATGTACTAGTAGAATCTCAGTAAAGAAAGGAGACAAAGATCTCTGAATTTTAGAAAAGACAGTCAATAAAAACAATGATAAAAATATAAATTACATAGCACTATAAATATCTTATCTGCTTGTAAGAATCAAACCTCACAACTGAAGTTTGAATTGCTTCACAATCGAAAATATTAAAAGATACAGTTTCTATAATACTTTAGTTAACCAACTTGTTTGATAATGAGGCTTTTTGGCCAGCCAATTTTTCCCAGTAATTAAAGGTTTACTTATTTATGAAGAAAGACAGCCCAGCCAATAATGATCCCTCCATGCAGAAATTTGCTGTTTTACTCTCTAAATTCCTCATGTGTATATCACTGAATTGATTTATCTCAAAGCAATGTGTTTTCAAAATTATGCCTAGATAGTACTGCAGATCATGCAGTGGATATGGCTTATCCTTCAGACCCCAGCATCCTCCTGTATCACTTTTCTTGGTCTTTAAAAACCTAGTCCAAAAAACCCCAAACATACCCATTTAATGTAAGAGTTAAATTATTTATTAAACTTATTCTCTTTTCCTTCCTTAGAGTATTTGGACTTTAATAGAAAAAAAGTCTTATACTAAAAAAAAAAAAAAAAAAATCAACGTCAGAATATAATATTAGACTTTACCAAACACACAGGAGAAGTTTCTCTAGATTAGAAACTCATATTTTTCTACCTGGTATACATAATGTATACAAATAATATGAAATACTAATATATAATATAAATTATATATAATATGGTATAATTTATATTATATATTATAAAATATGTTATACATAATACATAAGTTATATATAAAATATATAAATATAAATAATATAAATAAATAATAGCTAACATTTATTGGATGTGTTGGGTATGTAGTAAGCATTTTACATATGAATTGTCCTTTACTTATCACTAAAGCCCTATAAAATTATTATTCCAATCGTACAGAAGAAGGAAATGGGGCCCAGGGAGATTAAGCAGTTTTGTTAAATGTTATAAAGCTGGGAACAGTAAAGCCAGGGCAGAACACATACTGTAAGTTTCTAGCACTGTAACTCTACCGGTCTCCTTCCTAAGACACCTAAGAGGGCCTTGTGTCAGCCTCCCCTCAGCCACCTAACCAAACCCTCCTCTACACATTAGCTAATAATAAAAGGATGCCAGCAAAAGTTCACTTTTAATGTAATGTTTGTTATGAAAATGCAAATACATGAGAAAGGAGGGACCCATGGATGCTATCAGCTAATTGTATATTGGCCTGAATACAAGATGTGGAAGCAGGTTTGGGTTATGGTAATGAAAATGTAACTATAAGACTCCAGGAACCAAGAGAATAAAGAATAGGATGGGGCAGTCTGAGATGAAGACAAAGTATAGGTGAAAAGGTGTCTCTGTTAAAGACAGGACCACTACAGGGCAGTTCATAATGTGTTTTTCCAGCTGGTCCTGCCTGGTCCAGTAAATTGTCTGGAAAACAGTGCTTCTTGAGTGGAGTCTGTGGACCATCTGCATTAGAAATGCTTGGGTACTAGTTTAAAATGCAAATTGCTGAGCCTCTAGCCAACTGAAACTTCTGCAGTAAAGTGTAAGAACCACTGCTCTAGAGGTTAGACACACCCTTTAAGAGGGAGAAGTGTCATGAAAAATGGCATAGGGTGTGGGCAGGAAATGTGGACAGGAAGGGGGAGACCAAATTGCCCAAGCCATTGCCTTAGTAATAGGGGTTTGAGGGGGTCAGAAAAGGGTGGGTACATGAGAATTTCAGGACATTATCTACAGTACTATCTGGACATCTCTGCTTCTTCTTCCTGACCACTGCTTCGCTTCATGAGTTGCTTAGCACCCTAGCCCCACCTTGGCAGCCTAGGATCCCCAGAAGCACAGGATGTAGAATCGTTGTGCCTCTGCCTAGCCCCTGCCCTGCCTCTGGATATGAGGCTTCAGCTGAGGCTCTGAGAACCACTGAGGGCTGCTGAAGTTGAAGCTTCTAGACCACCAACCTGCAAAGTCACTGTAAAAATTCCTGGGGTTTTTAAGCAGTACAGAAAGAGCCCCAAAGGAGAAAAGATAATTTGTGAGTGTAGAAAACCAACACCAAAAATGTGAAAGTCAGTTCCCTAAATTCCATACTACTGATATACAAAAAGGTGAAAAGATGACTGCTAAGCCAGAGTGTTGTTCCACTCTGCTGCAAACCTCTCTTTGCAATGAAGGAAAGGCATAGGCTCTATAATCCCTTTAATGACAAGTCAGAGGCCTGAGGGAAGGGCAGTCACATTTCATAATGATTAATTAACTTGCTTGAATTGCTACCTGAAGTAGGAAGGTTTCCCAGAGAAATCATATTCTTTTTTTTTGACAATTCTCCAGAGGAAGGCAAGTATGAGCAAGATATTAAATCACATTGTGTTTTGTTCTCACAAAACAGCATTGGTTGTTCCATTACCAATGACTCCTTAAAAATTCTCGTTAACTTTTCAGAATTTTTAGGGACCACAAGAGAAAAAAAGAAAACAAATGTTACATCAGTGGAACTAAATATAAGTGATATTAAATAGAACACAGATTAGAAGCCTACTACACAGAATTGTACTTTTCAAAAATTCCATTATTTGTATTAGGGGTTTCTGATTCATTCATACTGAGATGGATTATAAATGTGTACATTCATGGTTACTAAACGGGTTTAAACAGTGTTCCCTGAAATACTAATCAGTTTAGACTCTTAATATGGATTTATTTAATCTTCTTCATGTCCTATCCCTAATAAAGAACCAGAGTTCTGTAGAATAAAAAAAATGTATAAGAGCTTTATAATCTCTGAGGTTCACAATATCCACTAATAAAGAATACAGATTATGCTTTTCTATGAGAAAGTAATAACCTCCAGTATTAGTTTCCTATTGCTCTTTAAACAAGTTATTACAAACTTTAGCCAAATACTATGTGGCTTAAAACAATACACATTTATTATTTTTTAATTCTGGAGGTGAGAAATCCAAAATCAGTATCACTGGGGCTAATGTCAAGATATCAGCAAGGCTATATTCTTTCTGGAGGCTCTAGGAGAGAATTAGTTTCATTGCCTTTTCCAGACTTTAGAGGCCACCTACGTTTGTTGGCTTGTGGCCCCACCTTTCATCTTCAAAGCCAGAAGCATAGCATCTTCCAATCTCTTTCTCTTTGACTCTGACCCTACTGCCTTTTTGTAAGGACTCATGTGATTTCATTGTACCCATCGCTATAATCTAGGATAATTTCCCCATCTCAAATCCCTTTTGCTATATAAATTAATCTATTCAAAGTTTCCAGGGATTGGGACATGTACACTTTTGGGGGGTAGGGAGGTCACTATTTGTCTTACCACATTTCCTCACCTAGCTACCCCACCACCTATTATTGCAATTTTTACTAGTCATTGTGATTTGGTGCCAGCAAAAGCAATCAAATAAATCCTCTCAAGCAGAAATATTAGAAAGATAGCTAGAAATCAGTAGGCAAACAGTCACAAGTAGGATACAAAGGAGAGCAGAAGCCAGAACCACAGCCAAAATTGTAGTCTGGAAGACTCTGGTGAGGACCCCATAGCTGGCACTGTGGTCACTAACACTGCCTGTCTTTTGCCCTGCCTGGACTCCCCGTGGTGCTACTGTTACCAGACCTTGCATATAGCTGCTGCTATAAATAATTTCCTGGAACTGAGTAGTGTGCCAGTGGAGAGAGGAAATCATCTGTTCAGGTAGGTTTAGGTTATCTGCTTATAGCTACTTGCTGGCAATGGGGAGAGGGAATCTTTGTTCCATTGAGGCTTCCACAGTGGGAAGCCTTTCCTGCTTCTTACCTGTTCTAGGATGCCCACAAGGAAATATGTCCTGGTGCTGAGCAAATAAAAAGTAGTAAATGTCTACTAGACTATTTAGACTCAGGAATAGGCACATGCTATGCTTGGGAGCAAAGTGGTACTTTTGAAAAATCTTAAACTACTGAGTAAGACTCAGAAGCTGCCCATTCCTGCACATAAGGTTTTGTTACACTTTGACATCAGATCCACGGCTCTGTGTATTCTATGTGACTTAGGAAAATTCCCTGAGTTGGCTGCTGCTTTTCACTTTTTCCTCTTCTTCATCTTTTTCTTTAACCATATGATCACCATACATATATTTCTCACTTTCTCCTCCCTCTACATACCAAGTACTTAGAGTTTAGGAATATAAGCATGAAGATAATCCTGTGGATACGTCTAGGCACACCTTCCTATTCTTACTACACAAGGATGACATTGTAACTCATAAAATGATTCATCATTTGACTTGTTTTTCCAGATGTGGTAATGAGTTTGTTCTGACATATCACTTTCCCTGCCCTGGGCTTCTGGTGCCTATTCAATAGGTCTGGCCATCATCTTCTGCTTTGACGACTGACTGGGAATAGTGTCAAATCTTTACTTTTAGCCCAATAATGTTGAATTCCAACCCTAGAACTAAACTGGCCTGGGAAGACAGCACATAAACACCATGGAACAGCTAAGATTGTTAGAAGAAGGAGATTAGAAAGAACACAAAAGGAGATGTTTATGTTAAGAAAAACCATTTGAAAAACATACCCTTGGTCTCTTTTAATAGGTCTCCTCTTGTATCTAGAGCCTACTGAAAAAAAAAAAAAGTCTATAAACGTCCCTGTGTCAGCTCTGGTCAAAACCTTTAAGATGTAGGCGTTGGGTAGTGTGGCTTTGACACAATGATTGGCAAAGGCAAAAGTAAATAAAGAAGACTTATAAATGTCCATACTTATTAATTGATTACTATTAATCTATTAGTAATTCCACTAATAGAAATCTAGACTTAGTAAATAAGCAGAGATATGGAAAAAAGATTTATGTATAATGATATTTATCCAAAAACTAATTATAATAGTAAGAATTTTGAAACAATCTCAAAGCCCAATAATAGCAATAGCTAATGCTTATTAAGGTTTTAATTAGTGTAAAGCATAGTACCAAGTACTTGATATGAACTATCCCATTAGACCTCAGGGGTGAAGTACTATGTTATTATCCAGTTTTACAAATGAAGAAATTGGTCAGAGAGGGGTTCAGCAACTTACCCAGAGCCATGCAACTCCTGGAGCCAGGATTTGAATTTTGTCTGAATCCGAAGACAGTGTTTGAAACCACCAAGCTATACAGTTTCTCAATAGGGGGACGATTGAATACCGTACAAACATGATGAAATATTAAATTGCTATGACAGTTTTGAACAATTTTTAATAAAAAGAGGAAATGTTCATGACACAATATTGAAAGAAAAGAAAAAACAAGACACGATATTTAGATCATAAAGAGAATGATATCCACTAGGGTACAGATATACACAAAAGACTGTTAACAAATACATTAAAAAAGTGATTGCTTCTAGTTTGTGAACAAGTATAAAATTGCACTTTCTTCTCCATACTCTTTTATACTTTTCAAGCACCCTACAATTAGCGTGCCTTGCTTGTATAATCAAAGAAAATAGCTGGCTTTCACATGGAAGTTACCATAGGATGGAAGATTCTAGGGTCAGTGCTAAGTGGGTCAGGCCAACCACAGCCCATTGTGGTATGGGATGGAGTCCTACAAGGCCAGGCAGTTCTCATACACTGTGGCCAGCCCCTGGAGGAGCAGTGGCTAGGTCTCAGCATGGGAGAAGCTGTTTGCAGGACCAACTCACCTGCCCCACCCAGAGCCATCCTGCTGCAGAAGTGAGGTTCTTAATTAACAGAGCCAGTGACCAGCACAGACCACATGTCAGGACTGGATGGGAATTTTCACTCTTTGACCTCTACCTAGGTGACTTTGGGCAAGTCATCTATCCTTTTTACTACGCCTCTGTGTCCTCATCCATGAAACGAGGACAACAGTATTTTCTAACTGTTTTGGTTGTTGTAAGGATTAAATGACAGAAAACATGTAAAATCTAGTACATTACCTTGAGCATAATCAGTACTCAATGAGTGGTCACTTAAAAAGAATAATAAAACACACTAGGCAGACATAGAGGGAAAAGACTGAGGAGTCAGATTTGGTATCATCCCTCAGAAACAGATAAAATGCATTATTACTAAAACCAAGCACTTTTGAGATTTGATACAAATAGTCTAGCATCTGATGGGCCACAGAATGTAGTTATGTTATGTGCTTCAAGTTCTTTTCCAAGAATAGGAAACTACATTTTTTTGTTTAAAACTACTCTAAACTCCTTCTAATTTTCATTTAAACACACTGTCTTCAGCAAAACTAATTCTAAAGTCCAATACCAGTGTGTATAAGTTATATAAAAACTCTTACCAAATTAGAGATAAAGTGAGTTTCTGAGTATACCCAGGTATGTGTGGTGAGAAAAACAAGCAGAGACAGAATTGTCTCATTATGGACCTAGCACCACAGATATTAAATTAATAATGAAAATATCATGAGATTTTTCTAGCACATTTGGTAATGCTCTGATGATTAGAGCTGATAGAAACAATGTTTTTCAGTTATAAAGGTTCTGTGTGTGTGTACATCATTCTGTTTGTGAACCCTTTTCTGTGTTAAATACTTGGAAATTATTTGAAATACTTGAAATACTGCTGGCAAAAGGATCAAGGGGATAGGATTAGGGATGGTTATTTTTCTCTCTCTTTTATTCTTCCTCTTAATTTTTTTTTCTCTATTAAGGTTACTGCTCTCATACTGATTAATATTAAGTACAATTTAAAAAGAAATGACCCAGCCACTTGGTGTCAGTATACCATGAAGAATATAGTCCAGTATGGATGGCTTCATTTCAGTCCTGTGCTTAAACATTTTGTCATTGGCTGATTTCTTCTCTGACAATCTTATTTATAAATTGTCTCACTTCAGATATTTGATTCCTTGTGAAATTACCCTCTGATAATTATTTTAAATGTCATTTTAAATGACTTTAATCTAATTTAAATGAATGCATCTGGTTGATTTGCAACTCTGATAACAAAAAGGCCCTAAAGGATGATTGTGTTTATTCTATTAGGGCTAATAAAGCCCTAGTTAGATATAAACATTATTTTTATGTGATACAAATTAATAACTGAAGTTTCATTGCTAAATAACTACCTGTAGTTTATATAGCAGAATTAAATTAACCTGCATTAAAAACCAACAGCAGCACATATTACTTTTAAATAAAAATGCTACTTTTAAAATAACGTAAGTGAAAACAAAAATAATCTAGCAACATATGCTACAAACCCGTGATCTTGCCAAATTGAAAATTGTGTTACATTTTAATGTAATATTTTTAGTCTTAAAATTTCAAAATAATGTAGATGCAGAGTCCTACTTGGGCTCCCTGGGAATGAACATAGCCTACAAAATACTAATTTTGATGAATAAATCTGGCTGGTGACCACTGGGGCATAACCTTTCTCCCTCGGAGTCTGATGGAACCACATACTTGGGAACAAAAGAGACTTAGTGAAGCACTGAGAAACCAGAAAGAATTTCTGATTTGTTACAATTCACTGTTGCAACATTTTCCTCTTGCTATAGAGAAGACAGAATAAAAACACAGAAAAGTACTTTTGGCTCTTCTGATGTTTTCACCTTCTAGAATTCACTACCCATTGTTCTTAGAAAACTACTGAGCCTGTACCTGCACCCAGATTGACCTTTTTCAAAAATTTCCAAAGACCATAGGAACCTTTTTATTGAAACTCCATGATATTTTTTCTCAAAGAGAGTTGTCTGGGCCACATAGCTTGTTATACAAGCCTGTGATATCACGGTGGCAGTTAAGCCTGCCTCAAGTTGTGATTTCTCCCAGGCCCCACAAGTAATTCCTCAAAAGGAAGAATTTGAACACTGAAATCAGAATAATTGAATACATAGGGCTTGAGGCACCCTTGGGAATCCAGGGCTTAGAACCATTTTCAGGAATGTCTTCTGTCAGTTAGCAGAATAGTGTCCTTGAAGTCACCTCTGGCAGCTTTTAATTGTCAGGAGAAAGGAGCCGGGTAAGAAAGCTCCAGGACTGCTTTGAGTCCAGACTGAAAGCAGGTTAGCTGCCAAGGCTGTTCACCACACCCTGGTCAGAAACGCTCATTAGCCGTGACCTGACAGTCTTTATGACTAGACAGGGCTGGCCAGGATCTTTGCCAGTGGGAAAGGAGCAGAGGAAAGTCATTAATAGCATTCCACCCCTGTGTTATAACCTCAAAGTGTCTGCTAATCAAAAATGAGCTTCTTATATGGAGCCAAGATAGTGTTCACCAACAGCATCTCAAAGATTGTGCAAAGGCAAGAGTGACACATCTTGGAGGCTCTTAAGGAAACTTAAAATTTATTGCATCATCTTTGGAAGGAATCAAGGAGAGACCAGTTATTGTGTTTTTTGTTTTTGTCAGTGAATTAAATAAAGCTCCTTGGTATTTTTTGCCTAGAAGCCTCACGAAATTAGAGGATGTACCTTGAGGTTTTATAAACTCAAGTTAGTTTTCATTGTCCTTTCAGTGTTTAGGATTTGACCAATTAAATTAAAAGGAGGGAAAAAGACACACATACTGAAAAGCCTTTGTTTTTATTCCACTTACAAGCCTATTAAAGTTTACTTTAATCATCTCCAAACAAGTGAAAATGGGAATTCAGGAATTGAATAACCTGAATGCAAATGTAAGAAGTTCACTCTGTTTTCTTTTTGTTTAAGTCCCCCAGGTCACACTGAAATCATTCCAACATGATACTCAGAATTCTGGGCTTCTAATTGGTTCCATCTTTAAAGGACACATTACCGCTGGTAAGAAAATACTACTTAGGTTTTTTGAGTAGTCTTTACCAATCATTCATTTGAACCCTTCAACTGAAAAATCATGTGCCAGGCATAAATTTCTTGAGAATAAGATATGCCATGAGCTTTCTGTATGGAAATTATCAATAAAGATCCAGGTAAAACTGAATTTAAGCAACGGTTTAGGTGGACTTTGCCAGCTTCTGCTATGGGTTGGATACATTTTCATTTCAATGGGTGCTGCGGCTCAAGACCCCAAAACTCCTAAAAAAAAACAACAACAACGTAATTTGAATGTCTACCATGTGGTAGTTGGTTGTATACATTTGTTCAGTTTTCAAAACAACCAGGTAAGATAAGTGTTATGTATCTATTTTATAGATGGGAAAACTGGAGCTCAGAGAGGCTGAGGAACTTGTCCAGGTTCACACTCAGTGACAGATCAAAATTCAAATCCTGTTTTTCAAATCCTGAAGCCTGTACTCTTTCTTTTGTACAAACTAGCTCCTGTTTTGTTAGTGTGATTCAATATTTTCCATTGATGAGCTTACCTAAATGTTTTAGGCGTTAAAAAATTATGACATCAGGTATGTGTAATGGACAAATATAACTCTAAATAGAAATTTCAAATTAAAAAACTTTAGGCATAACTATTTCATCACTGACCACTGGTAGACCACTTATCTCCCTGCATAGAAATCTGGCAGGAATAAGGGCACCTGGGTGGCTCAGTTAAGCCTCTGACTTTGGCTCAGGTCATGATCTCATAGTTTGTGAGTTTGAGCCCTGTGTCGGACTCTGTGCTGACAGCTCAGACCCTGGAGCCTGTTTTGGATTCTGTGTCTCCCTTCCTTTCTGCCCCTCCCCTGCTCACTCTGTCTCTCAACAAATGAATAAATATTTTTTAAAAATTAAAAAAAAAACGAAATCTGGCAGGTATAGTACCAGAATTTTTGCAGGTTACATTGACAGTCTTTGGACTTCCATTCATTTGTTTCACAAATATTCATTAAGTAACTACTGTGTGCCAGGCACTGTACTGGATGGGAAATCAGCAGTGAAAAAAATGAACAAAGCCCCTGTCTTCATGGAGCTTCCATTTTAGACAGTTGAGGAGAAAAACAAAGAGGAAAACAACAAGAAAAGAGTCAGGTGGCAGTTAAGTATTATAAAGAAACATGAAGCAAGGTGAGGCCACTCTGAATTTAAACATGCAAATCAATGAGCCAAGTGTTTTGGCTCAGTACATATCCTTAATTACAGATGCCTCCCCAGGCCTGCCCCTTGATATTTCTGTGGGAACTGGGGAGGTCAGGAGCTCATGGCAGCCCTATTAAGATAGGTGTTATAGTCTCTATTTTCCAGAAGAAGAAATTTGAGTTTCAGCAGGCTCATAATTATGCCCTGAGGTTACAGGGCTGGTAAGGGCAGAGCCCAATTTGAACCCAGGTATCTCCAGTTGTCTCTTGATCACTCTGCTCTATCCTTAGACCCCTATGCCTGGCTGCCTGGCCCCATGTTATTAGGGGATTCTCTAGTCTTTCCCAGGCACTAACCCCCAAGGGTATGTGGCACCCACTACCTCCCATTAGTTGTGTGAAATCTTCAGCAATAGAATTCTAGTCCTAGGAAAACATTAATTCCGTATCCCCCTAGAACTTTGGAGCAAGCTAAGCTACACTGGCCCAACCCCTGAACACCAGTTGGTTTAAGGACAGGGGCCAGATAGCCTGGAGACCCCTAAGTGTATGGCAGGTGCAGCTGGAAAATAACGAGGGCAGGGCCAGTGAAGTGTCTGCCACATGGTAAGTATCTGATAAATATTTGCCAAATGGAGTGAGGAAGTGGGGAAGGAGAGTGGAAAGGAGGCCAAAAACCCATCATCACTCAGAACAAACTCCACTGTGGCAGACAAGTCTCAATTATAGTCCGTATTTGAAAATTGAAAATAGGATTTTTTTTCATGTACTAGGGAGAAAATGTGACGAGCCTAGTAGGTAACATGTGTTGAATATATCATAATTATTTAAGGATTTTGGGTGATTAATTAAGCTTCAAAATGTAAGGAAAGCATTGCTTTTAAAATAAAATATGAGTGCAAGATATATATCAATTTGCATTTCTTATATATTGTTTTAGGTTGTTTCTGTTTCTCAGCAGAAAAAACTCATGAACAATAAATTTTGAAGAATGGTGACAAGTTGTACATTAACTTCTTTCTTGCTCAAAATTTTAAAAAGAAAACCCAAAAAACCTCAGCTGTGATTGTAGCTACCTTTAGACTCTGTTACCAGCAACTGGGAATTCTTACTTGTGTCAGACAAAACAAATGAGATTCATCATTAAACCCTTTTATATAAAATATGCATGCACAAGCTCAGAAAAGTGTCTAATGCTGACCACAATTGCCAGAGATGCACTTCTAGAAACCCATTGGTACCAGATACATGCAGCCCAATTTTCTCAAATAAAAGATGTTGTGCAGTTTGGAAGGGCTGTCACTGTACACACAGCCTAAGGGAAAGGTTAATTTTGTTCTCCCCTTCCTTTTTTTCCTTTGAGATCAATGACTTTTGCTTGGCACAGAGAGAACAATGATTCAGACATCCCATGGACACTAATGCTTAGCTAAAATTATTTTTCTCTCCTTTCAGACAACAGGCAACAAGACATTGGATTTTTATTGGGAATGATCTTCTTTGCTGTCATGTTGTCGATTCTTTCTTTGATTGGGATATTTAACAGATCTCTCCGAACTGGGTATGTTTTCGTAGAATTTCTGTTTTCTAATTTATACCAAACCTAGTCAATTCAGTTATTTACTAGGAAAACCCATCAACATTTTTAATCAGAGAAAGACAAAAATCATTTTATTTTTGATGCAGTGTTTGACGATTACTGACCCATGCCAAACTCTTTACACATGTCATTGGTTTAATCCTCACAATGACCCTGCTGGAAACCAGATCATTTCCTTTAGGCTTCCAGAGGTTACGTGGTCAGCCCAAGGTCACTGAGCACTAACCCAGGAGCCCAGAACCGGCTGATAGCACAAGTCATGTTTTCTCCTTCACTACACAGCCTGCTCCCAGTGCCCCCAAGTTTATCTACAGTGCCTGGATTCTTTCTTTCTTTTTTTTTTTTTCAAATGTTTATTTTGAGAGAAAGAGAGAGAGGGAGAGAGAGAGAGGGAGAGCATGAGTGGGGGAGGAGCAGAGAGAGAGGGAGAGAGAGAGAGTCCCCAGCACGCCCTGCCCTGCCAGTGCAGAGCCCAACACAGGGTTCAATCCCAGACACCGTGAGACCATGACCTGAGACTTAACCAAGAGTCAGACACTCAACTGGCTGAGCCACCTAGGCACCCCTGCTTTGCCATATTTAACGTGCGTACAGTTTTACTTCCATGGTGGCTCTCCCACTTACCTTGAATCTAGTGTGAGTGTTTCAAAATGTTCTGCCTCATTAGAGAAAAGCAGAGCAATAGAGAGAGGAGGAAAATCTGAAAAGACATTGAAGCAGCTTCCCACTTAACTTTCTAAAGTAAGAGATGGAAATCTGCATCAGGAAGTTTAATCTTTATTATGCATTTCCCTCCCATTCCAGTTGATTTCCTCATCTCCTATGTGATTGCCTGAATCAATCCTAAAGTAAAATGCTTCTTCTAATGTGTGATATTTGTTTCCTAGAATTAAAAGAAGAATCTTATTGCTAATACCAAAGTGGCTTCATGAAGATATTCCTAATATAGAAAACAGTAGTATCGTAAAAATGCTACAGGTAACCAAACACCATCAAATAAAAAGTGGCAGCTAAGACCAAAAGAGCAATCCAACAATTAGAGTAGAATTTCTGTTCAAATAAATAAATGTGTGTACATTTTAGCATAATTGTATAAACACAGGTCAAAACAGAATTATACATATTTCAAATTATACTTAAGAGATAAGGGAATAAAGTTAAGGGAAGGAAAGAGAGAAGGAAGAAAGAAACAATGCTATTCAAAAGAGAAAAGTAAAGAGGAAGCTTGTGGGCCAAGTGTCAGTCACGTGATGGCCAAAAGCTGATGGCTGACTTCAGCGACAGGAGGAGTGCAGAAAATCTCAATAAAATGAGGCTTAAAGACACAAAGGGGCTTCTGTTTTACATGAACCTGGAGAAGCAGGTGAGATCTGCTTTACTGCTGAAGCTCAATGGATTTGAGAAAATAAATGTGAGAGGAAAATAAATATGATGGTCTCCCAGGGGTGAGGCCAAGTTTCTATCTCAAAAAGAATAGAAGGGTGTGCTGGGAAGACCCTGAGGTAATAGGGGACTATGCTAATTATGGAGGAACTGCTGATTCTGGAGAAGGGGAAATGTTCTGCTATATGTGCTCCTTCTATTTTTTGGCATCCCAGTTTCATCATTAAGGGGCTCCAAACCCAGTAAATGGGACAGACACATCATCCAAGCACGGCCTTGCAGTGATATAGTACAGTGACAGAAATGAAACCAAACATGACAGGGGTATAGAGGAAGCATACGAAAGATGAGAAGGAGTCACTTAGGAGAAACAGAAAACATTCAAAATAGAGAGGGCAGCATGAGCAAAAGCACAGAGGTGAGAAGCACATGTTTCAATGAAGTGTTGCTTTATTGAAAGGCTTGATGTGAGGAGTGGGTGGTGTACTGCAGGAATGGTGAGTAGGATCAGATCATAGAACTCAGACTTCATTCTGTTGACAAGGATGTTCAAACTTGTTTAAAAAATTTAATTTTAGCTTAGAAACCTTTTGTTCAAAAGATGTGAGGAAAACAAGAATTTATAAAACAAATAAAAGTGGCTTTGTTTGGAGCTCTGATGAGCCCTTTAATCAACTCCTTAGCCAACCCCAGAGATGTCCCTAAGATAGTAGTTCTCAGCCTTGGTGGCATATTGGAATCTTGATGTCTGGGCCACATTCCAAGATCTCTTGGGGAGGGAGGGCATGGGGAGACCCAGGCATCAGTATTGTTGAAAGCTTCCACAGTGATTCCACTATGCATCTGAGGTTGAGAACACTGTTAGGGATTGAAAACTGCTAAAGACAATGAGGAGTCACTAAGAGCTTTTCCATTGGAATAGACAAGGTCCTAGGAGAGAGGCAGAGGAGGGTCAGAGAATAAGCATCATGTGGTGTGAGCAAAGTGTCAAGAAGCAAGGAACCATGGGGCTGACTACTTTTTAGAGGATATATAACATAAAAAGTGAAATGAGTCCATGGAATTTGATGAGAGGGAGGTCACTGGTGAGTTGAGAAGTGATTAGTAAGTGAGGAAGTGGAGGCTGAGAATGAAGACATTCTTCTAAAGGGAAGTAGAGAAAGGGGCTATGCTGACATAAGGTCAGCTCTCACATCTAGTACAATGAATGAACAACAGTAGCTTCAGAGGGGCATGAATCAGAAGTGTGTTTATACTAAATTAGTTAGGCTTAACAGGGACTACTACAGAGAAAGAGGGAATATTGATCCAACAAGACTATAAAGAAGAGGGGAGGGGATGTTCTAAAGGGATGAGGTGAAAAGGTTCACTTTGGGCTGAAGGAGGGATTCCTGTCTCTGTATACTTGAAGGAGAGAAAGGGTTTGCATGTGGCTGAGTTTGAAGACTATAGTGTTACCTGCTAATAGTGAAGGGGTGATCTAGAACGACTAAACCCACACATATAATGAAGTACATAGGTAACAAGTCACTGAAGGACAAGCATATATCCACCAAACTACAGACAATAAACACTATAATCTTAATATTCTTTCCACCTGGTAGTTCTATCTTGTTCCCCCACTAATTATTATCCTAGGGAATTAGGGATTTTCTGTGACTCAGAGAACTGTCCTTGACCTTGTTGTGGTCAGATCCTCTTCTTCCTTTATCGTCCTCACTCTGGAATGGTCTTCCACATTGTTGCTCCTGTGTGTCCTTTACTGTGGTCTGACTCCCACCCATTTCGCTCAGTTGCCAGCCTGAAGTGCAGAAAATGCCTCCTTCTTTGGAACACAGCTACCTTGTATTCTTCATTTCTTATAGCATGTCTAGTTTCTTTGACTTCATCTGACTTTTGACTACGTGTTTGCCCTTTCCAACCCAAACCTGGTAAGCTCCCTAAGGAGGTTGAGCCTGAAGAAAATTTGAATGACACTTCATGCTGCTTTGTTCAAGGTCTTCCTTTTTGCCAAACTTCCTGCCCATTCTGGGCTCCCGGTATTAGAAGCAAACCTTCAGATGAAGTTTTGTTTTCTGCCAACAGACTAAAAGGTGGTATTTTGGTCAGCTCAGACTACTATAACAGAATAACTACTATAACAGAATAGACTGGGTGGCTTAAACAACAAACATTTATTTCTTGCAGTCCTGGAGGCTGGTTAAGTCCAAGATTAGGATACTAGCAGGTTGAATTCCTGGTGAGATCTCCCTTACAGATGGCCAGCATCTTGCTGTATCCTCTCATGGCAGAAGGAGAGATCACAGTCTCATGTATCTTCTTATAACGGCACTAATTATATTCACGAGAGTTCCACCCTCATGACCTAATTACCCGCCAAAGGTCTCACCTCTTAATATCATCACACTGGAGATTAGGGCTTCAACATATGAATTTTGGAGGGACACAAACATTTCAGCCCATAGCAACTGCCTATAATTTTATAATTTTATAACTGGCTATAATTTGTTGGATGGGAGTTATTTGCCTTGGGAAGTCAGCCATCAGCTGCAAGGCCTCAAGTCATTTTCTTACCCAGAAGAGTCATTAGGCTTTTATATCAATAAAAACCTTCTTCCCTGATCCACCTGTTCATGTCTGAATTGTATAGCTTTATACAATTATACCCCTTTATAACCCCAGCACAAAATATTTATTACTACTTTATTCAAAAATCAGAAACAAAACAGGATTCTTCTACCTTCCTTTCTTTTATTTAAGCAATGAGATATTTTCTTGTAGTAAGGCTCCATGATATTAAGAAATATTCCAACACATTAAACTTCCAAACTTTAAAAGGCACTGAAATAATATGCAAGTTAATATGCAAGACAAATCATTCTCTTTAAAAATTTTAAGCCAAGACATGTGCTTAAAACAGCTTATCTCTATTATTCCTTTCCTTCAGTCTCCTCATCGGAGAATTTAATAAAGATCTGGAATTGAGCAGGATAACAAAAGGAGGAAATTGTATGGGAAGAGAAACAATATCAGAAGAGGGAGGGGAAAAGCAAAGCCAAGGGAAAGCAGAATTCCAGTTCTTCTTTAATTACCCAGTTAGCCCCTTTAAATGTCTTTTGTAAAATTAAACAAAAAAATCTTTCTTCCTAGGAAAAAAGTGAATTTACAGATAATAATTCCAGCGAACAGGTCCTATATGTTGATCCAGTGGTTACAGAGATAGAAATCTTTCTCCCAGAAGAACACAAACCCACAGACTATAAGATGGAAAAGAATACAGAATCCCTAGAGACCAGAGACGGCCTGCAAAAGTCACTACTCACCAACACTACAGTTGTATATATTCCTGGCCTCAGCCCTGGGTATAAACCCCAGATTTCAACTTTTCTCACTGGGGGAAACCATCTCAGCAAAAATGATGAAACAGCTTCCTCAACTCTCAAACCACCAGCTGATTCCATAGACCTGGGGAAAAATGCCATGTTTAAAAAATATCCTAATTTTGCTTTCCCTGTCTCAAGTATGAATTCGCTAAGCAACACACTATTTCTTGAAGAATTAAGCCTTATTCTGAATCAAGGAGAATGCAGTCCTCTGGACATGCAAAACTCAGTAGAGGGAGAAACTACCATGCTTTTGGAAAATGTTTCACCCAATGAAACTCTTCCAGAACAGACTCTGTTGCCTGATGAATTCGTCTCCTGTTTGGGGATCATGAATGAGGAGTTGCCATCCATTAACTCTTATTTTCCACAAAATATTTTGGAAAACCACTTCAATACAATTTCACTCTTGGAAAAGTAGAGCTGCATAGTCAAAGTTAATATGGGAAAGCTGTCTTGCAATCTAAAGTTGGATCTCCTCTTCAATATAAATTTAATTCTGCCCTATTTTTCAAAATTAGAGAATTAAGATCCAAAGATGGAACATACTTCATACTCACAAAAGAAGCACCAATATTAGGTACACCTTCAAAAAGTATCAACTAAATCCTTTTTATTTTCCTCATTGCAAGGCACAGAACGGATCTCTCCATTACAAGAAAGTTAAATAGTAGAAGATATGTGGCAGTGAAATAAATGTTGAAAATACTTCTTAAAAATTGAGATGTCAATGTTTGTTTGCAAGGGAGAAGAAAGTTTAATTTTCATTTTATGGCTTAAAATTTTCTTGAGTAGACAAAAACATAGTCCCCAACAACAAGATAGAAAGAAGAATAGAAACAGAGAAGAAATTAATTAGCATGTTTGTTGTATTGTTTCTACTACTTTCCATTCAGGTAGTAGGGATTTGATCTTTCCTTATTTTGATTTTGGACTAATCAGGTTATAAAACAATGAAGTGAGGACATCATGAAACTGCTGTCTTCATTCAAGTTAAGAGTGATGCATTATTGTCCTGTGGTGTAGTTGGTATATTAATTACACTCTGATACAACTGAAATAGCAGATGCAATATCAGCAAGGTGTAATTATTTCTTTTCTGATCAACTATGCATTAGATGATGTTGAAATTTGGGGATTCAGAGAAAACGGTCAAGAAAGAATTCTGAAACATCTTTGGTGCAAAAAGGTGGTTTTATTAAAGCACAGGGACAGGACCCATGGGCAGAAAGAGCTGCACTGCAGTTGTGACGGGTGACTGATTGTATACCTTCAAGTTGGGAGGGGGTTAGGGATAGGGTAAGTCTCTAAGGAATTTTGGAAGCAAGGTTTCCAGGACCTTGAGGGAGCTAGCTCTTGTTGGGAAAAGGTCATTTATTACTGTCTAGTAAAATCTCGGTCATGAGACCCTTCAGATGTATATTAGTGGGCCATATGCCCGGAGGATGACTGCTAACGTATATGTAGGGGGGGTGGACATAAAGGAAGTTTCCAAAGGAATTTCTGTATGTTTGAAGTAAACTCATAGGATCCTGGAAGTCGGGATAATGTTAAGCTAAGATTGCCTTTTGGCCTTAGCAAAATATTAACATCTAGGCTGTTGAGTTCCTAGAGGAAGGTCACTCTGCCTATCTCAAGGACTTGTCAATGGGCTGTAAGTTTTAAGAAAACTATTTTCTTTGCCTTTGTTCCCCACATAATTAGATATATGTCAGAAAAATATTGTTAAAACAGATATTTGTCCAAATCTGGGATGGCAATATTTGCCAAACATGCCATCGTCCCATATCCATATCTCCTGTAGACATCCTAACTGAGCACCACACACCTTTCTGCTAAGCCCTAAGGTGACCTCAGAATCCTCTCAACACAGTGCTTCTGATGGCTACACTCAATAAGGTATGGGACTAGAGATGAACTTTATCTGACAACCAGGTCAATACTGAAAGACAGGTGATCTTAAAATATGAGATGTGTGTTTTAGCTGAGAGATGGTACTCAGCAGACTTCTCTATTCTGATTAATTTTTATGGTCCAGGGAAAAAATTTTCTAATGAGCAGAATACTTTGAAAATAGGGTAGATTACCCACTGAATTTCTCTTTTCTAATCAGTTTCAACAGTAATAATTTATTATTCAGATTAGTTTATTACAACAAATTGAGAAGTTAATGAAAAAAGGACCTACTGTGTGTTTAGCACATGGACAACCTATTTCATTTTCTTTTAGCTTTTTTTCTTTTCAAAATAAAAAACAAACAAACAAACCTAAAAGCAGTTTTATTGTCGTTATGTGCCCCCATGAGGAAGATGACCACATACCCTGGTTTATTCTGATTTATGGTCTGCTGCCCCAGTGCTAATTATGACCAGTGTACCCTTTCACTCTTAGAAGCATCCCATTTGGATGATAAATCATATGGCCATTCTATCTATGAAAACTATTTAATATCCAGCATATAAGCAATTTGTCACGATTCACTTCTTTTTTTGTATTGACAATCTTTCTTATTTTATTTAGTATCATTTATTAAAGCCATTTTGCTCCAAAATGGAACATTACTATTCACACTGTAAAAAACCTATCCCTTGCTATGAATTTTTCTGTTTATCCTAAAGTATGTATATATTTGTTGTACTTTACATATTCTGAAAGGAGCATGTTTTAAACCACTAATGAAATGCTAATATTAAATTTCTTGACTTGTAACTGACCATATGCCTTTCCTTTATTCTTCTTTGAAGGGAGAATATAATGAAGAAAAAAGGCAGGTAGTATTTGGGATAGAGATAACAAAAGACTGAGACAAATCCCTGATGTTTATCGATATGATAAAGACATCTATTAACATATGATGAGTATTTTCATAGTGTATTTCAGTATAATTGTAATTGGTCACACATCAAAAAATCTTTTGTCAAGCTGAAAGGATTGCAGCACTATTTGATCTGTGTATGCTTCCATTTCAGTGAGTGTCTCCTTTAGAACTTCTTGTCCCCTGGAGTGTGAAGGAGGCTGTTTTCTCTTTCCAGGGTATCTTTTTCACACCCACATCACTATTCAGCACAGAGAAGATACTTCTAGTTCCATCTTTGCCTTTAGTCATTGTTGGTCCCAACAGACTAAAAACTGAGGCTATACCTATGATGGAGGCAATGTGCCTGCCACTGCCCCAACTCAAGGAAAATTTTAATGGTTTTATCATAATGCAACCTTGGTAAGTGAGCAAGGGTTTTCTTCCAATGGTGCTTTTATTCAACAAGTGTTTACTAAAGTATCGAATGCCCCTACAATGTGCAGGGCACTTTGACCAATACAGACGTTAACAAAACAAGCCAAGTCCCTGCATCCTTGGGACTTATAGTCTAGGGGGAAAAAACCAGACAATATATGCCCTTTGAGGATCTTACATTTTTTGGGAAGAGGATAACAGTAGGGCTGGAGTCTTGGTCTCTTGTACAAGTTGCCCCTAACCCAAAGCCCCACCACCTCCCCTTTCTTAGCCAGAATCTTCTGTAGATTTTTGGGGGCAAGTGTATCTTTTTATCTTTCCATCTAGCCCTTGGGCTTATTATCAACTTTCTTTCTCTGAGTCTACAATGTTTGTTAATTTGTTGCTTCCTAAATGGAGACGCCATGCTTATTAGTATGGGTGAAGGAGGAGGAAGAAGAGAGAAAGAGGCAGAAAAAAGTCCCTCAAGATACCATTGGAAGGGAAGAAGGGGAGAGAAATACAAAATAAAGCAGATTAATCCTCAGTGATGCTGAAGCAAGATGGAACACCAGTTCCAGACAATACTAAAGCTGATTAAGGGACATCCAATTTCCCCTGCTCTAGTATCCTCCTCACACCCTACCTCCCTTTTCTTTTCTATTTCTTTTAATATTTATTTATATTTGAGAGAGAGAGAGGGAGGGAGGGAGAGAGAGAGAGAGAGAGAGAGAGAGAGAGAGAGAGAGAATGAGAATGACCAGGGGAGAGGCAGAGCAAGAGAGGGAGACACTGAATCTAAAGCAGGCTCCAGGCTCCAAGCTGTCAGCACAGAGCCTAACTCGGGGCTCAAATCCACGAGCTGTAAGAGCATGACCTGAGGTGAAACTGGACACTTAACTGATTGAACCACCCAGGTGTCCTACCTACCTCCCTTTTCTTATACAGAAACAATAAAGGCGGGGGGGAGGGGGTACAGATGAAGTACAATTTGGGGGTGTTTTCTTGGTTTATGTGTGTTTTATCATTTTTTTTAAATTAGGAATTTGTCTTTACCAGAGTTAGATATAAAATTGATGATATAAAAAGGCTTATGAGTTTTAGCATGTGATTCTCATATAGTGTGGGTTGCTGTTTGCCCTCCTGGTTCCATCAGAGGGTTTTCCCACCTTTTTTTCTTTTCTTATATTTCAAGCCATCCTCCCTTTGACACAGAGGCAGCACATGACTTTGGCATAGAGCAGAGGTTTTCAAAAATACATTTTAGCAACTGATCCCCTTTCTCCAGATGAAATCTGTTACAGAAGCCCAAAATATAAAATAGGTGAAAGCAAATCTGCTAAAACAGAAGATGAAGATCATTCCTGCACCCCCTGCCCCCGACTCTCTTCTGCAGCTGCCTATGCATGTGGGATGAAAATCTGAGGCGACATTGTCTCTTCCAGACCTGGCGACCGGGTCCTAGCCCTCCTTGAGAAGCTTGTATCTTGGGGTTGTGCCAAACCCTCCAACTCCGGCCACATGACTGCCAACCCTGGTGAAGGGAACCAGAACTCCCTCAAACCTCCCTACTTCCTCAACAGCTGCAGTAAAAAGGAGCTCTCTCTCAGAGATTCTAATAGAGGCAGTACCATATGTAATATTAACTTGGTTCTTTCCAATTACTTCATCATAAATGTTTGGGTTTTGTTCAAGTGTATGCTTTTTTTGTGATCACTAAGAATAAAATATTGTGTTGTGACATAATGAGATTTTATAAACCCAAAGATTGTCAAATTGTGTTGTGGTTTACCTCTTTACAAAGTAATTACACCAACGACAGGAGGTGATGTTTTAATGTGTAATGTTATCCACTTGGTAGACACTATTGATTTAAAATAAAAGAAGTGATTAAAAACAATTTATGAATTTCTCTTGGGTAAAAGCATGAAACCAATATAAAATAATTGGATTCTGATTGTGTACCACGTTCTTAGAAGATACAGATAAAGCAATATTACAAGAAACTCCAACAAAGGTTTGATAGAATGTTATTATGTCTCTTTCCCACTGCTAAAATTAACACCACTAAATCCCAATTAATGTTTCATGTTAAAACTCCTTAGGCATTTTGCTAATTTCACTTTTCAACTTAATTTAGGATAAATTCTCTACATTATATCCAGAATTTCCATCAATTTTGTAAAGACACATTTCCCTTATGCTTATGTGCAGGAAAACAACTTATTATCAAATTCTCATAAGTAGCATTTAGCAACAAATTAAGAACTTATTCTTAAGTGGTCTATTTTTGTTTGGGGTGATAAAAGGATTCTAGCCTAGCTTCATGAAAAGAAAAAAAAACTATACTACACAAATATTAGAAACATAGTTCTTTCCTGTGATCATTGGTTAAAAATTCAAGCAAAATAAAATGCTGTTTCTAACTATAAAGGCATACCTAAAATTAGTGACTCTGTCAGAGGACAGGAAGGAAATCATAGTCAAACACTGGAGCCCAAGTGTGAGATACGGAAGTCAATGAACCTGACTGCTTTCTTTCTGTTCATATCCTGCTTGAGAACATTATTACAAGTGAGAGAGAAAGAATACAACAGTGACATTTTTAAAGTTAATTTTTAAGCTACACAGTAACTCATGAAAAAACACGTTAAAAAATCTAATACCAATGTAAACGCAATGAAAAGTGACAGTATCTCTTCACACCCCTGCTTCCCGTGACCCAACCCCTTCATCTAAAGTAGTAACTCTCAATAAGTTAATGTTTTTCTTTCCCTTTTTTTTTTAACCTAAATGGTTAACATATGGTATTGCTCTGTGACTTGCTATTTTCACTCAGTAATGTATGTTGGAAATCTTCATGGGGTGTTATATATAGCTTTATCTTATTCTTTTCAGCAGTTGAATAGTATTCCATAGAATAAGTGTGTTTTAATATATTTTCCTATTCTGCTAATGGAGATTTATATTGTTTCCAGTTTTTTGTTTTGTTTTGTTTTTACTATTAAACCCATTCATGTAATACATCTTTTTGTGTAGATCTTTACACACACATGAGAATTTGTGGGGAGGGATAGATATACAGACACCTAAATGGACGCAGCAAGAATGGGAATTTGAGATACACCAGAGGAGAAAGAGCAGGGAATGTCGGTAGGTGTGTGGAGTAACAAGGTGGTAAGGAAACAGCACTAGAGAAGCTGCAAAGCGTGCATTGCTAGGTAGTGCAGGACCAGTCTTGTCCACCTAGCAAGCAGCACCGACCCTGAATTCCTATCCTGCTTCTACTTTTGTTTCAATGTTCAGGACTTCCTAGTAAACATGCAAAATTTGATATTCACTGGATACTGAATGATGTGATATTTATCCTAAACGTCTTCTTAAATGAAGTTCGGCACTCATTTTACTTTGGTATTCAATGTAGAAGGTTTATTTTGTCTTGGTTGCCGAAACTGAAAATCACTTGTATTTCATTAAATGAGGAGATTAGGATTTTAAGAAGCTGCCAGCTGCCATGTATTTGCAGGTTCATTTTTCCTATTTTAGTATTCATTGCACATTCCATTCAATGTGCTACTTTGGAGATTGCATTTGATTGAATAGAGGCAGCCTATGCAAAACCCTGTGAGGGACAGGAGGGTAAAGCCCACAGCAATGCACAGAAGCAATTGTAATCCAAAAAAAAAAAAAAAGACAAACCAAGAAGTGCTTTGGAAACACATTATATGATAGATTCAACCTATCTTCATCACTTCAATGAAATGTTCGTTTTTTAAAGCCCTCTTTAAAACTCTTGCGGGTTTTTTTTTCCATGCTGGTTTTTGTTTTGTTTTGTTTTGTTTTACTAAGTAGTGGAAATCTTCATTTAGCAAAAAAATTGCAAAAAAAGCACAGAGAACAACAAATATAACTGCTGTTGCAAATAGGTGGACTGAGCTCTCTTATCTTCCCTTTAAGAGCTCGGGTTAAGGTCAAACAATCAAGGTTTTTGAATTTCAAATCTATCACATGCCAACTGTGTGACCTTGGGCAATCACTGGAGTTTTAGGTGTTCTCGCCCCTCCTATTTTCTAGGACAGAGATACTGACCTTGGTGTACCTTGCTAAAAAAGACTTGATGAGTTGACCCTCTCTGCTTCCTGCAACACTTTCTTTCCTCCAAGAACACCACAAGCCCACGACCTCTTTCTCTGACCATTCACTGTCAGCCTCCTCTCCTGGTTTCCCCTAATGTCTCTGTCACATAAATGTTGGACAGCTCAGGCCTTAGTTTCTCCTTTTGTGATCTCATCAATTCTTGCAGCTTTAATTACTATCTACAGGTCATGAAAACACGGACTCCATGAAACTCCATGAAAACATGAAACTCCAGACTCATTCAAATGTCTATCTGATACACCCATTTGCATGTCCTCATGGCCTGTTATTCCCGTAAGAGATGACCTCCCAAGTCTTCTGTTCTCACAGACATCCCCATCTCAGTAAACAGCATTGCCATTTTTCCAATGCTCACAAGTCTAGGTGTTATTCTTGACTTTGTTTTTGTTCTCACACTTCATGTGCACTTAATCAGGAAATCCTATTCACCCTACCTTCAAAATGTATCCAGAAATTAAATCACTTCTTACCAACTCAACTTGATCACCCTAGTTCAAACCACCATTATCCCTTGCCTGGATTATTATAAAAGTCTCCTAAGGCCCATCTTCGAAAGCACAACTTTATGTAACTAGATGTTCCTGCAAAAACAACACTCGTCTGTTCAAAACCTGCCAACAGCTTTCCATCCCACAAACAACAGGAGTCTAAGTCACTATGGTGACCTATGAGGCCCTATCTGGTTTATCTCTGTCTGTCCCACTGAACACCTAGTAAGTACTTCAGGGCCTTTGCTGTTGCTATTCCTTCTTCCTGGAATGCTCTTCCCCAAGGCTAGTGCATTGCTTACTAACACACTACCTTTAAGCCTTCCCTGGTCACTCCATCTAAAATGGCAACCCCTCTCTCCTCCCTCATAATTCCTACTCTCCTCATCTACTTTTCCTTCATTATAGCACTCACCACCATCTAAAATCAAGTATGCCACATATTTCATACATTAATCTCTTCACTGTCACTTCCTACAATGTAAGATCCAGGAGGGCAGGAATTTCATCTGTTTTCTTTCCCCATAAATCTTGTGGGGTGTTGTTTGTTTGTTTGTTTTAGAGAGAGAGCATGAGTTTGAGCAGGGGAGAAGGGTGGGGGGGGTGGGGAGAGAGAGAGAGAGACAGAGACAGAAAGACAGAAAATCTTAAGCAGCCTCCATGCTTACCATGGAGCCTGATGTGGGGCTCAATCCCATGACTCTGGGGTCATGACTTGAGCTGAAATCAAGAGTGGAACACTCAACGAACTGATCCACCAAAGCTCCCCTTTCCCCATAAATCTGTAATGCTTAGAACAGTGCCTGCCACATAGTAGGTGCTCAACAAATGTTTGTTAAAAGAAAGAATGAATAATAAACAATAGCCCAATCTATTAATTTCATCTGCTTCACATGAGAAGGAAATCAAAACTATGTGAAGGCATCCAAGAACTCTCAGACCTCAATGTGTTTTCTGAGGCTCTTCCATAATTCTACTATATTATCACCATCATTGTTGCTTCTCTCTAAACTGCCACTGTGTCATTGATGAGAAGGCAATAACACAAGGTAACATAAGCATTTTTCTTTTTGACTGTGCAGTTTTCTTTTATTCTTTAGATCATTTCAACATGACAGTTTTTTCAACCACCTTTTTTACTTTTGACCAAAACTTTTATTTCAAAGAGATGCGTGGGGCAGAGTTAACAACACCTCAGTGTGCAAACAAGATCTTTCATTTCTTCAGGAGGAAATATTTCTCGCCACCACACTAATTAGATAGCTCTCTGGCTGATAATCTAGGCCAGATAAATTGTGTGATGTATTGAAGAAAATGAACAAACAGGAGTATTCACCTTACAAAACATTAATTAAATAGCTTACTAATAAAAAAAAAAAAAAAACACAGCTAAATTCTGAAAGACTGGGCATTCTCCTAGTTGGTAGGAACTTTGGCTTAAGGAAATATCACTAAATTCTACCTGAAATAGTCGAGTAGAAATAATGCATAGTATGTACTTATTCATTATTTGTTGTTGCAAATACCATCTAATTTTGCTTCAATCTAGAAAACCTTCATCTTCTAAATGAAGCTGTGGTTTGGCTTGGTGATTTGGGCAGGGGCAATTCATACTCTCCTGACTCCTAGTCCAGGGTCCTTTCACAACCTACACCAAATTGGCTGTTTAGAAATGGACCAGTGGTTCTCACTTACCTAAATATTAGAATCATCTGGAGAACTTAAAAAAAAAAACCCAAACTGCCAAAGCCTGATCACCACTGCCAGCCACATTGATACTTTTTTTAAAAGGTTCATCAGGGGTATTTTATGCACTTCCAGGGTTGAGAACTATCCACCTAATTGTTCCTCCGTATACAAAGAAACTTTTTGCCTTTATCCATTACCATATAGCAGCAATTCTCCCTCCACCTCTTCTTCTCAGAGACAATAGATGTGCACCTCACTACACCGCATCTACAAAAGTGCTTTCACCCATCCTCTCCTTAGTTCCATAAAACAAAAGAGGTACACCTTTCTCTATCAGGCTAATCTCTCTACCTGGCACTGGACTCTTCCCCTCATCTTGTGCCTCTTTAGGGACTGGCTGTAGTTATCTGTTTATATATCATATTCATCTTGTTCCCATTTACCAGTTTCTGTGTCATAGTAAACGTGGTAGAGACTTCTAAAAGTCTATTCATTATCCATTCTCACATTCTTACTAACAGAACCTCTCTATTGGTGAAGCAACAATGCATCCCACTAAAAGACACATTTTCTAGTCTCCTTTGCTACTAGGTGTGGCCACGTGACTCAGTTCTGTTCAACAAAATACAAATAGAAGCTGTTAGAAGGGTTTCCAGGAAGCTTTTTAAAAGGAGAGGCAGACAAATAGACAAATCTTTTCCCCTCACCCTCCTTCTTTTTCCTTCCTGACTGGAAAACAGACATGATAGCTAGAGCTCTAGCAGCCATCTAGAACCATAAGGTTTCCTGGAGATGAAAGCCATGTGCTGAGGATAGTGGAGCAGAAAGATGGAAGAAGGCCGTGTCCCGGATGATCTTGAGGAGCTATCCTAGAGCACTTATCTCTACTTTTCAATGAGACTAATGCTTTTAAATCATTATTATTGGTGATCCTGCCATCTGCATCTGAATTAATCATAATGGATGAAATAGGCAATCACAAGTTATTTTTTCAAAGAATGGATGGAGTATGCCTCTATGGTGATCATATTGTCTCCCAAGTTCCCCTTTTCTGGGAACACCCCTCCACGTGTTCCTTCAGTGTCATCCTGCTCAGCTGGCTGCAGTTGATGGGTGTGAGGTATCCTCATCCAAGGTGGGCCAAAGGTCTGTTCCAGGACTTGTCTCTGGTCATAACAATTGGGATGGAGGTGCACACCTGACCTAAGCTGGACCCATTAAAGGCTCTCCTTAGGAGTTTTGGAAAAACAGAGACTCTCCAGTGACAGAATTTTAGATGCAAAGTTCAGAAGCTGTTGTCAGTCATGTTCTCCACCATGTGGCCAGAATAAAAGAAGTATGGTCCACAGACATACAGCAAGAAGAATAAACCAATGAACAGAAAAGGGCAAAGAGGAGAGATGGAATGAGAACCTAAATGCATCTGAATCCCTGTCTTTTTTTTAATGTCTATTTATTTATTTTGCGAGAGAGGGAGAAAGGCAGAGAGAGAATCCCAAGTAGGCTCCACACTGTCAGCACAGAGCCCAAAGAAGGGCTTGATCTCACGAACCTTGAGATTATGACCTGAGCTGAAATCAAGAGTCAGACACCTAACCAACTGAGCCACCCAGGTGTCCCATGATTCCCTGGTTTAAATTGTTAGTAAGGTTCAATCACCTTCATGACTTATACAGTATATGAGAAACTTTTATCATAGTCTTTTTTTTGCTTAAGCTTTTTAGAGTTGTATTCCCATTATTTATGATTGAGAATCCTATTATGATCCTCTAGAATTAAAAAGAAAAATAAAAAAGCTTTGTATTTTGCTCCTAGAATCTATATCATTTTCTTTCAATAATGATTAGTAATGATGGTGTTTGTTTTATCCTGTATACTAATTTACCTGATATTGAATAGAAACTACCTCACAAAGATATAATTAATGTTATTTCCAGTAAATTGTTCCTGGAGTTAAATCTCAAGCCATCCTCACTGTGTCTCCCTAAATCAATTTCTTTGCAATCACAGACAGAAGAATTGGTGATAAATGTAATTCAACTTAAAGAAAATATAGACTTAAAAAGCCTATGAAGGTCTACTGACTGCATTACCAACTCATTGCAGATTCTATTTGAAAGACTAAAGTTGAAATCAAGTTCTAATGTTTTTATTTTTATAAATGTTTACAATTGTCTTCTTTCCACCTCAACAATTATGCTTGGATAAAGATATTGCACATTCTCTGAGAAGAAGAAAATCGCTTTAAATTACATGACTGAGTTTCAGAATGTGAGTAAAGTGTGGCTAACCAAAATGTTCAAGTGAACAGATGCAAGTTTCCTTTTCTGTGCCTACATAAACAAAAATCTTTTGCACGGAACCATGTTTTATGTGGTATAACATGTAAAAGAGAAAGCACTTTATCTGTGTTTGCACGGGAATCAGGTAACTTTGTCATAAACTGGGGGAGAAATGACTTAAGTGTCACCTCCCACATCTCCTGGTGTGAACAGACTTAAGGGCTATTAGCTGCCATAACCATTAAACACATAAACTTGACAAACTAAATCTCAGTGCACAAATTGAAAAAAAAAAAAAAAAAAAAAAGCATCTGCTATGAATGAGTTCCACAAATTCATACCGGGCTCTTCCCATATATTATTTCACTTCCCAATAACTTTACAGCTGAGGAGACTGAGTCACAGAGATGCTGCATCTCTTACCTAGCTTCTGAACATGCGTCACTTCATTCCCACCAGGTGCCTCATTTAGCACTGTGTGCCCTACTCTGAATTCAAGGTAAGGGAGTTGCTGTTTAAATTGCTTCTTTAATATTTCCCATGCAAGGCTGGAATCTTCTTCTTGGTAATAATAATGTGTAAAGCACCAAAAATACAGCAGTTATACCAAGAATATATTAAAGCAGCAGGTATGTGTAATAGAAAAATTACAAAATGCACACCTGTAAAATATTTTCAGATCTAAGTCATAATAATTATTTAAAATCTAGACTTGGGGCACCAAACTGTCTCAGTTGGTGAAGCATATGACTCTTGATCTTGGGGTTCCAAGTTCAAGCTTCATGTTGGATATAGAGATTACTTAAAAATAAAACCCAAATTAATTAATTAAAAAATGAAATCTAGGTCGGACCACCAAATGTATCACATGATCCTGAATTGAATCTTACACCAAGGGCAAGTAAGAGGAGAGATCTGATATCAAGATTATTATTAGAACATTCAACAAAATCTTAATATGAGTGTAGATTATTTTTAGATTGCTGTATCAATGTTAAATTTCCTGCATTTGATACCTGTAATGTGAATACTTAAAAATGTATCTTTATCTATACAAAAAGCACTTTGGAGTATAACTAAAAGGTCCATAATATATGTAAGCAACCTCTCTTAGATGGCTTAGTAAAATAATTATATCCAACAAGCTTCTGGTTATGCAATGAACAAATCGTGGGAATAAAAGGTACAGCATAGTAGTCAATGATGTTGTGATAGCGTTGTATGGTGATACATGTTAGCGTTGTATGGTGATACATGTAGCTACACTTGTGGTGAGCACAGCACAATGTACAGAGAAGTTGAATTATTATATTGTATTCCTGAAACTAATGTAACATTCTGGGTCAACTATATTCAGATAATTTTTTTTTTGGAAGAGAGAAATTGTATCAAGAGAAAAAGCAGAGGGGAAGGAGAAAGGGAGAAAAAGTGACAAAATGTTTTAAAATAATCTGGTAAAAGTTATATAGGAATTCTTCATATGTATTGCTTTCATGATTTTTCTGTAAGTTTGAAATTATATCAAAATAATAAGGTTAATTAAAAAGGAACACTAGCTTTAGACCTAGAGTTCTGGGCACAGGCTCAGGTTTCCCATTACCCGTGTGAGTGACATCTGTCCTTTCACAACACCTCTCTGGACCATGTAAAACACAAAAGTTCTGTTTTAAATGTGAATTGTCATCCCATTATAGGAAACAGCTTAGCCACTCCCTTACACTGGGTAGTTGTGACTTTTTCACTATTACTAACAGTGCTGCAGCTGCATATGCATGGTTCTTTGGGCTCAGGTACAAGCTTATCCTAGAGTTAATCCACATGTATCAACTGGGATAAACTCAAGAGTATAAGACTGAGTGAAAAAAAAAGCACACTGCAAAAGGATCCATTAATATGATTGCATTTATAAAAATGTTCAGACTTTAAAATATATCATAAAAATATACAAACATACACTGGGTTGATATATGCCAACTTCACCAGGCAGCTTACCTAGAGGGGAGGACAAAGGAAGTGAAAGTAATGGGGATTTAGTTGTGTCTATAATATTTTATTTCTCAGAGACAGAGAGAGAAAGAGGAGAGAGAGGGAGAGAGGGGGGAGAGGAAAGGAAGGAGGGACAAAGAGAAAGAGAGAGATAGACAGAGGGAGACAGAGTGTAATAAAAGGATTCAGCTAAAGAACTTCTCAGTCCCTTCCAACTCTAATGATCTATATTCAAGTTAGATTTGTTACCTTAACAAACATTATAAACTTTAGTCTCCTTATGAGTGTATGCAGACTTAACATAATTCAATGGGCACATATTGAGAAAATACTTCATTCAAGGCATTGAGCTACCTACCAGGTAGTGAGAGATAAATAAAACTTGGTTTGGAATTCTTTGAAGGAAAAAGGACTCTGACATTGTATTAAATGTTGGTTAATCATTTCCTTGAGATAATGGAACATAAGCTATAACTAAAGGAGAAAATGAATGGGGGTGGGGGTGCAGGGGTAGGGCAGGTTTGGTTGGAAAAATGCTTTTAGCCACGTATTCCTGATGTAAAAACAGGAGCTTTTCATTCTCAGCATTGTTGGCTCAGTGAACTGCCCAAGGAAGTTACAGCCCAGAAGGAAAACATGTTATTACACAGTGAAATTGGTCTTTCATTAATAGCTACAATGTTCTGAAATAGCAGAAAACATAAGCAAAGAAAAAATATTTCTGATCCAGGACTGATATCACTTAAAGTAAAATGAAGGGGAAATTTGGTAACTATCCACTGAATCTCTGCAACTTGATACACCAAATAGGATAGTTCATGCAAAAAAAGTACATCTATTGGTGTGTACACACAATTACAGCAAAACATATCTCTCCACCTCTGAAAGTCAACTTTCGTGACCTTATGTAGACATGAACAGGAGTTATCCATCAGTCTCTTTTGGTACTAAAGAGCAGAAAACCTGACTCAAATGAACTTACATGAAAATGGGAATTCATTGGATCAAGTAACTAAAAAGTTCAGGGATAGATTTAACTTCAAGTACACTTTGACCCAAGTGCTAAGGCAATGACATCAAGACTCTCCCTATCTCTTAGCTTGCCTTTCTACAATGTTAGTTTTGTTTTCAGGCTTCATGTGGTGGCCACAAGAACTCCAAACTCAGGTCACTCTACTGCTAGCAGTCCCAGGGAAAAAGAGATGGTCTCAGCTGAGTGGTTCCTACATAAATTCCAATAGTGTGCTGGGCATAACATGCATCACATGCTTATCTCTAAACAAATCAACCACTGTTGCCCTGGAATGCAATGTTCTTGCTGACCAGGCTAAGTCACATGTCCACCAGAGAAGTTGCAGGATAGGGGGGGAAGATTAGCTTCACTCTCAGCACATATAGGGGATGAGGTGTTCTCAGGGAACGTTTCTCATACCTTAATGTGCATTAAGTTGCCAGGGGAACTTTTAAAATACAGATTTCAATTCAGTAGGTCTAGAGAAGCCCCAGAGAGTCTGCATCTATAACAATCCCAGCCACAGGAAACTCCCAAAGAGCATGCTAAATGGCTATTTTAGGATTGTAACTATAGTTAGTTGCAGGCTGGACCAGCTACATAAACTAAGGGGTCTGTGCAAAATGAAAATGTAGGGCTCCTTATTCAAAAATTATTAAGAATTTCAAGAAGACAGGGGTGCCTGGATGGCTCAGTTGGTTAAGCATTTGACTTCAGCTCAGGCCATGATCTCACGGTTTTTGAGTTTGAGGCCTGTATCAGGCTCTCTGCTGTCAGTGCAGAGCCTGCTTCTGATCCTCGGTCTCCCTCTCTTTCTCTGCCCCTCCCTTGCACTCTCTCTCTCTCTCTCTCTCTCTTTCTCTCACTCTCAAAAGTAAATAAGCATTAAAAAAATGAGAAAAGAAAAGAATTTCAAGAAGACAACAGCAGAGCATTAAATTAGCACAGGGATTTTCTCAGTGTGGAGCCTGTGTAACTGCACGGGTCACACATCCATGAAGCCAGCCTTAAATTGCAGACTTCTTTTTCCATGAGTTTGAGGCTAGAGCAAGATTGCTGTGAATAGTAGGGGAAAGGCTGAGGCAGACCTTGTGATCTTCTCTGCTTTTCTCCCAAACAGATGCAGCTTCATCTCAGCACAAATTTCAGATAACTGAAATTACCCTGAAAACCATGTTCCTGAAACCATATTAGCCTGCTTGTCGAACCCACATATCTCAGTCCACCTCTCATTAGAAGAGCCCTGAAATGCTTACACACCTCCTCAGTTGCCACTGAGCTTACTCCCATGTTAGGCTAGTATTCTTGCTGTGTGTCCCGAACGCATCTTACACTTTCATAATCACAGCACTTAGCACATATTATTTCTGTCAACTAGTTTAGTTATCTATCTTCCCTCTTGAACTATAAGTTCAAGGAGGGTAGGTTTAGTGTTTTTCTTCTTTATCTTTGTGACTCCTTTCTCTAGTACAGTGCCTGGGATAATGTTTTATAAATATCTTAACTGGGTCAATACTTTAACACTATTAGATGTTTAGCACTATTAGATGGGTGAGTGGTGGTATCCCTTTGTGGTTTTAATTTCCTTTTATCTGATGTCTAATGAGGTAGAACAACTTTTCATATATTTCTTGGCCTTATGAATACCTTCTGTATTAGTCGCCTGGGGCTGCCATTACAAAGTACCACATACTGGGTGGCTTAAACAATGGAAATTTATTTTCCCACAATTTTGGAGGCTAGAAGTTCAAGATCAAGATGTCAATAGAGTTGTTTTCTTCTGAGGCCTCTCTCTTTGATTTGTAGATGTCTGGTTCCCCCTGTTTTTACACAGTCTTCCCCCTGTGTGTCTATGTTCTAGTCTCCTCTTCTTATTAGGACACCAGTCATAATGGATTATGGGCCCATCCTAATGGCTTCATTTTAACTTGATTAGTTCATTAAAGACTATCTCCAAATACAACCATATTCTGTGGTAACAGAGGTTAAGAATTCTAGATATCAATGGTAGAGCACAATTCACCCCATAACATCCTCTTTTGTAGAAATGTCTTTCAAGTCTTTTGCCCATTTTTCTTTTGAGTCGTCTGCTGCTGGGAGCTATTTTCCTATCCTGAATTCTGTCCTATTAAACCTCTTTTCTCTCTATGGATTCCAGCTAGATGTATGTTAGACCCTTTTATTCTGTTCTGTATGTCCTTTATATCTTTTGTCTCTCCCTGCTTTAGTCTGGATATTTTATTCTGACTTGCATTCCAATTTACAAATTTTCTCTGTAGCTGCATCTAGTCTAATATTAAATCAATCCATTCAGTTCTTACTTTGTATTTTTCAGTTCTAGAACTTTCGTTTGATTTTTATAGCTCTCAGTTCTCAGCCAAAATTCTCCATCTTGTCATTTAATTACTTAAACATATTCTCCTAGTTACTTTAAAATCATGTCTAAGAACTTCAATATTTGGGGGCACCTGGGTCATGAATTCAGCTCAGGTCATGATCTCACAGTTCAAGAGTTTGAGTCCCACATCAGGTGAGCATGAGCCTTGCTTCAAGTAAAACACAAGCCCCAGGTAAACCCTGCCTCTCTCTCTCTCTCCCTCACTCTCTGCCCCTCGTAGTATTCTCTCTCTCTCTCTCTCTCTCTCTCTGACCCTCACTCACTTGCACCCTCTCTCTCTGAAAAATAAATATAATTAATTAATTAATTAATTTTAAAAAAGTAAAAACTCCAATATTTGTATCTCCTGTGGCTGTGTTTCTGTTGTCTTTCTGGTTTGGGTCAATTATTATTTTCATAGGCTTCATTATTTTTTATTGAGTTTTAGACATTGTACATGAAGAATTACAAAGGCAATTTGAGGCTCTGGGTTGACTTTTACTTCTGGTAAGAAGTTTGACCAAAGGTGGCTCATCTTAATGCAATATGAGATTAAAATAATGCAAAGCCAGGCTGTGGTTCTTATGGAGCCTAGTTCCCATTCACATTTACTCCTAGGATGAAGCCCTTCAGAATCTCAAGTGAATGGGGGCGCCTGGGTGGCGCAGTCGGTTAAGCGTCCGACTTCAGCCAGGTCAAGATCTCGCGGTCCGTGAGTTCGAGCCCCGCGTCAGGCTCTGGGCTGATGGCTCGGAGCCTGGAACCTATTTCCGATTCTGTGTCTCCCTCTCTCTCTGCCCCTCCCCCGTTCATGCTCTGTCTCTCTCTGTCCCAACAATAAATAAAAAACGTTGAAAAAAAAATTAAAAAAAAAAAAAAAGAATCTCAAGTGAATGTATGGAGTATTTGCCAGGTAACCTCTGCTGAGCTCAATCTTTCTGTCCCCCCCTTCTTTGTCCCACTCCTCATGGAGCTTCTCAGTCACCACTTTTGTCAGACATCTCTAAAATAGGAAAGAGAGTTAAAATGCCAAACTCCCATTTCTACTGAGTTCTTTTTCTTCCTAGTCTTGGTCCTGCACCTTCTCACTGTCTTCCCTGGTCTCTTGCCAGATGGGTTTGGATGGGAAAAGAAGTAAACAGAATCAGCTTTTTGGAAGCTGACTTTCTCAACATGTTCCACTGTCAGGACATACTGACTGGTCTGCTGAGCTGTGCTCAGGTGTCTCATGGAACCACTGCTATTGCCTTAAGAACAAGGAGCCCCAATTTTGGCTTTCTCTAGCTGGCTGGAGTACACACACCTAGGGACAAGTAAGCCTTAAAAAATATGTTCTCCAGGGGTTCCTGGGTGGCTCAGTTGGTTAAGTGTCCAACTCTTGATTTTGGCTCAGGTCATGGGTTCAAGCTCCACGCCAGTCTCTTCACTAACAGTGTGGAGCCTGCTTGGGATTCTCTCTCTCTCTCTCTCTCTCTCTCTCTCTCTCTGCCCCTTTCCTTCTCATGCTCTGTCTCTCTCTCTCAAAATAAATAAACTTAAAAAAATGTTCCCTATAGAATTACTGCTTTGAAGACATTCATTTTCCATGACACCTCAGCCAAATCTATATATGTTTTTAAGTTTATTTGAGAGAGAGAGAGCAAGCAGGGGAGGGGCAGAGAGAGAGGGAGGGAATCCCAAGAAGGCTCTGCACTGTCAGCACAGAGCCCAACATGGGGCTTGATTCCACGAACTGTGAGATCATGACCTGAGCCGAAATCAAGAACTGGACATTTAACTGAGTCACCCAGACACCCCTGTATATGTTTTAAAGTACATAATAAACTTCATCTTGAAGCTAGGTTTTGGATGTAAGCATAGCCAGCAACATGAGCACTCTGTGTGAGCAGCCCAATGTGACAACTCTGCCTAATAGCAGTTTGGAGAGTGACTGTACTAGGTTGAATAGTGTCCCCAAAATTCACATCAGCCCAGAATCTCAGAATATGACCTTACTGGGGAAAAGGGTCTTTACAGATGTAATTAGTTAAGATAAAGTCATAATGGGTTAGGGTGGGCCCTAAATCTAATAACTGGTGTCAAAAAGGTCACATGAAGACAGAGACAGAGATTGGATGCTGCCACAGCCATGGAGTGCTGAGGACCGCTGGGAGCCACCAAAAGCTGGGGAAGAGCAAAGAACAGTTCTTTCCTACAGGCTGCAGTCTTTAGAGGCCCACCTTGATTTCAGACTTCCAGCCTCCAGAACTGTGAGAGGATAAATTTCCGTTGTTTAAATCACCGAGTTTGCGGCAATTTGTGACAGCAGCCCTAAGGAACTGGCACAGCGACTAACAAATTTAATCATAAGTTCTCTCATTAGTATTAAATCTGAGACATTGTTTTGATGGTGTGCTCAGGATTTAATTTATAGAGGCGATTGAGTGATGACATGAAGAGGTTAATGCCATTGAGAGAAGCTTTATAACTCACAGTTCCCAAGAGAAGGGGCCTATCAGCCCACTTGGGACCACATAGGAAAGATTCAGGACTGGTCAGGAGGCAGAAGGAATAAGGGTATAGCATGGCCTAGAGACATTTTTGTGGGGTGTGTGTGTGTGTGTGTGTGTGTGTGTATGCACATAGAAACAAGTTTAGAACTGGGATAGCTGGAATAATTTCAGGGGGCTCTGGGCTACAGGGGTAGTCTTTAGTTGTCTGATACCTGGATATGGGATGGTTTAAGGCAAGAGAAATTCTGACTTGATGAGTGGGAATGAGATAAAAGTGTATGTTTGGAGATACGGGCTTTGGATTAATTGGTGTTATGGACTAAATGTTTGTCTCTGCCACCTCCCACCCCAATCCATATGTTGAAGCCCTAATCCTCAGTGTGATGGTGTCTGCAGGTGGGGGCTTTGGAAAGCAATTAGATTTAGATTAAGGTGGGACTTTCATGATGGAATGAGTGCTCTCACCAGAAGAGGAAGAGAGATTTCTCTCCACACACATGTACTGAGGAAAGGCCATGTCAGCACACAGAGAGATGACAGCCATAAACAAGCCACGAAGAGAGCTCTCACCAGGACCCAAATCTGCTGGCACCTTGATATTAAATTTCCAAACCTCCAGAACTCTGAGAACTAAATGTCTGTTTTTTAAGCCATCTAGCCCTGTGGTATTTTGTTATAGCAGCCTGAGCAGACTAAGACAGTTGGTTTCTAAGTGAAAGGAGTGTTTTTAGGCAAGTTGTTTACTACCTCAGGAATCAGTTACTCTGAGAAGGGCAGTCTCTCCCTGGGTCCTCAAGGCCCCAAATGTCAAAGCATCATAAAATACAGAAAATGAAAAGCATGATTAATACAGACAAAGTCCCCAAAAGCAGAAGCAGTATAGAGAAGTTGAGAGAAAAGGAGACAGAATCTGACATTTCTTTTTTTTTTCACAACCAAATTCATTGAAAGAATAACTTACATTTTTTGTTTATTTCTCATTTCCTCACCAACTATAATTTGACTTTTCCCTTACCTAAAATCTAAAAACTTCCTCTTATGTGGACTTCCTTAATGCCAAATTCAATTAATAATCTCATTTATATCACCTTCTGTGTGAATCCTTTCCTTTCCCCCTGCCTTCCACAGGTAGAATTGGTTTTTCATTGGTGCTCTTTCTGTACCTTACAGAAATTTTTATCAGGCACGTGAAATATTTCATCACACATATTTGCTTATGTATATACTCCCTCTATTAGAATGTAAGCTTCCAAACTCTGAGTTTCTACCCAATTTTTAGAACTGCTTCCATTCTTAATGTTTAGAACCTAACACACACTAAGTTTCCAATTAACCTTTTACAAATGAGTTAAATGACTAAAGGTATTCCTTCAGAGCAGAACTTAGCATTTTGGACTGCTCCTTCCCTTCTTAAGCTAGTGCCCCCCTACCCCTTAGTTTCCATAGCCTCATTTTCTGCCCCTACCTCTTACTGCTTCTTGTCTAACTCATATTTTCACATCCTTTAAAGACTAGTATTCCTAAGGGTCCCAATTATAAAAGATTATAAAGATTATAAAAAAGATTATAAAAGATTATAAAAGATTATAAAATCTCCCCGGATAATTTCATATACTTTCATGTTTTCAATTACCACCTTCATGTTGATGACTTTAATATCTTAAGCCTTGGCTAGATCTCGCTTCAAAGTTTCATTCCTATAATAGCAAGCTGCCTACTAGGCATCCCCCATCACACCCCCAAAACTGTCTCAAACTCATCATATCCAAGGCTGAACTCATTATCTTCTTTCCAGACCTTGTGCTCCTCAAGTTTCTTTCTTTCTTCCTTCCTTTCTCTCTCTCTCTCTTTCTTCCTTCCTTCCTTTTTTTTTTTTTAAGTAGGATTCATGCCTGGCATGGAACCCAATGTAGGGCTTGAACTCATGACCCTGAGATCAAAACCTGAGCTGATAAAGAGACAGATGCTTAACCAAGTGAGCCACCCAGGTACCTGGCCCCTTAGTTTTCTTAATCTCCCAAGCCATCCTAGACTCATTCTTCTCTGTGACATTCTGTAATCTCCTGGTCAAGGTTTAGAGTGTGTTCCTAGTTATTTCTTCTCCTCTGCATCTCTTTGCTCCACTTGTAATGTACTCATTCTCTCCTTCCTCCAAGTCACTCTCCTCTCTATTTATCTTAAAACTTAGTCACTTAAAAAGAGGATTAGGTCAATGTTTTTAGTCCCTCAATATCCCTCTATATACTTCAGGATAATTACCCTTCCCTAAACATAACATGCCCTTCCTTTATACTCTCCCTGGAAGACTCTTCCCATTTTATCAGGCTGCCAGTCTCCTGTCCATGTAATCATTCAATTAACTTTGATGAGTACTTTCCATGTACAAAACACTGGGCTCTTGTATCCTCCTTCAAAAAGCTTCCCTGATCTGTCTTCCCATTTCACAAGATAGCTACTTTCATAGAATTTATCAGTCTCTATTGTGATTACTTACTTGTATGTCTCATTTTTTCCTCAGCTTTACTGAAGTATAATTGAAAAATAAAATTGTGAGATATTTAAAGTGTTCAACATGCTGATTTAAGTATACATTGTGAAAGAATCCCTCCCACCATCAAGTTAATTAATGCATATATCACCTCACATATTTACCTTTGTGTGTATGTGAGGACATTTAAGTTTACTCTTCAAGCAAATTTCAATACATGTCTCTTATCTCTTTCCTGTGGGGTTTACCATAATGTTCCAACCTATACCAGAGATTTAACAAATTGTTATTAGTGGAACGGATGGCTGAATCTTTCATGGGTCCTCATAAAATACAAATGAGTATCTTCTCAATCTGATTCACCCTACATTTCAGCTCATGTCCCAGCACTCTACCCCATGAATCTTGTTTCACAGAAATTACTCGAAACTTCCCAAGCTCAACCTGTACTTTGACTCCTTATTCTAACCACACTATTCCATCTCCATAGATGGTCTCTCCACACTCTTTGAAACTGCCAAGTTCCTATTCATCCTTCCAGACCCAGCTCAGGTGTTACATCATGTGCAACTCTTTTTATATCCCTTCGGAATGAGTTATTCTTCTGATTCCCATAACAATGCATATATTCTAAAGTTTACTCTTGCACATACGCTGTGGGTTTTATTAAAATATATACATATATATGTGTGTGTGTGTATATATATATATATATATATATATATAAAATAAATATTTTATATTTGTTTTCTTCACCAAAATGAGAAAAGATGGAGGACATGAAATATCTTCATATCTTGGTGTTTCCAGCAACTGACACTATAAACCAAATGAACGGTTGAATGGCTAAACAAATGCTCAAATATGGACTTTAGGATTGAATAAGATTAAATTGGCAAAAGAGTAATTAGGAATGTAATACAAAGACAATGAAGACCTAGGCTACAATGAAGACTAGACAGTGAACTAGGACACTGGTAGTACTGATAGAAATACTAAGAATATCATGGTGGCAAGGTTGAAAGGATTTGACAACCAAGCAAAAGTTAAGAAAGAGAAAGAAAAAAAGTTAATTGTAAGTCAATTTTATTCAGTTATACACCTTTTGAAAATCTGAAGAAAGCTAAGGGCATTCATTCTTTAAAAAAATGTACATGTGCTCAGTCACAAACCTTTTTGCACATTAAATCAGGAGATTCCCTTACTAAACATCCCCACCTCAAGTTCACACACTACTACTTTAAGGTTGTAAGATTGGATGGTTTGGAGGATGGTAACACAATTAACCAACCTATAAATAATGAGAGATAGCTGCTTTAAAGGAGTGGAAGGAATTTGGGTTTTGAGAATACAGAAAACCTTAGAGTATGCATGGTTTTGACATCCTTGGGGAGACCCTTGGGGGGCATAACATGCATAATTTCTAAGAATGCTGAAGCATATTTGAATCCCGAGGTGCTTCTATATAATAGCAAATCTCTCAGAAGTTAGCCCCGCTGAGCACCTAGCAAATACAACTTCTTTATACACCTTCCCTAACAAAATGAAAAAGATCAGCTTGTGGAATGGATACATTCAAAAGAAAATCATGACTAATTTAAAGGCCAAATTAAATTCCTTAATGTGTATTTATTTATTTTGAGAGAGAGAAAGAGAGAGAGCACAAGTGGGGAGGCACAGAGAGGGGAAGAGAGAGAATCTCAAGCTGGTTCTGCACTGTCAGCACAGAGCCTAACGTGGGGCTTGATCTCATGGTCTGAGCTGTAATCAAGAGTCAGATGCTTAACTGACTGAGCAACCCAGGTGCCCCAAAGGCTAAATTTAAATTATGAATCTAAACAAGCATTTTCTAAGGAGAGAATTAGTAGATACATTCCTTCATCTTGTATATCAAGGTTTACTGTGTTGAGTTTGAAATGCTAATGAGCCACAGAGCCAAGGATGCTCATTAGATGGTTGAAGTAATTACTGGGAAAAAAACCCTGAAATTTAGATACTGATTTGAGAGTCATTCCTGCTGAGGAATGAATTTCACATACGAAGTATGAGATTACCAAGTGTGGTAGGTGGTAGGTGGCAGGTGGAATTCGACAATGGCCCCTGGTTCCTGCTCCCTTGTAGTCACACCTTTGTGTACTCATCTTCCCTTGAGTGTGGGTGGAGACTGTGACCTATTTACAACCAATAGAACATGGTAGAGATAAGAGGTTATCACTCCTATAATTATGTTACCTTATATGGCAAATGTGAAAGTATTTTGCAGTTAAGGTCCCTCATCAGGTAACTTTGAGTTAACTAAAAGGGAGATTACCTTGGGGGTGTCTGGGTGGCTCAGTTGGTTCAACACCCAACTCTTGATTTCTGCACTATTAGCGCAGACCCCGCTTGGGATTCTCTGTCTCCCTTTCTGTCCCCCGCCCCTCTCTCTCTCAAAAATAATTAATTTTTTTTTTAAACAAGGAAAATTATCTTGGATTGACCTGATCTAATTAAAGAGGGACTAAATCTAATCAAAGAGGGACTGAGGCCCTCCCTGAGTTCAAAGAGATTCTCTCCTGCTAGCCATCCTGAGTTCTATAGCTGCATGGAAATGAATTCAGCCAACAACTCTGTAAGCTCGGAAGAGGACCCCAAGACTCAGATTACATCACAGCCCTGGTCAACACCTTGACTGCAGCCTGTGAGCCCTTGCACAGAGAACCCAGTTGAATTGTACCTAGACTACTAACTCACCAAAACTGTGAGGCAGTAACATCTATTGTTTTAAACTGTTACACTAGTGGCAATTTGTGATACAATGGTAGAATACTAATACACCAAGGGAAGAAGACTACAGAGAGAACCAAAAAGTGACAGGGAAAAGAAATGAAACAATAATCGGTATTAAAAGGGGGTGGCTGCCAGGTGGTATCTTAGTTCGGGCTGCTATAACAAGAATATTGAAGACTGGGTGGCTTAAACAATACTTATTTCTCACTATTTTGGAGGCCATAAGTTTGATATTAGGATTTCAGCATGGTCAGATGCTGGTAAGAGTCCTCTTCTTGGTTTCAACATAATGTGAGAAAGTTTGGTCTCTTCAACCCTTTATAAGGATACCAATCCCATCCTGGGGACTCCACTCCATGACCTCATGCAAACCTAATTACTTCCCAAAGGCTCCATCTCCAAATACCATCACATTGGGGATTAAAGCTTCAACATATGAATCTGGGGTAGAAAAACACAAACATTCTGTTCATAGCAAGTGGAGACTTCCAGATAATAATATAGCAGCTGGCACAGGAAGCTATCTCTAACTCCAAAAATACAGAAATTCTGAATATATTTTTTTAATTGTTTAAAATACAGAGCCAAGCCCAAAGCAGGAAAGCACAATCCCACTGGCCAGAAATGAAGTTAGGCCAAAAGTAAAAGCATCATCAGGGTAAGAGGTAAAACTTAACAGCTCATAGGTTAAAGAAGATACTTACACCCTTTAGGATGAGAGATTTACTATCTCTCAGGAGAATAAGCAGATAGCCTAATACTCATGCTTAATGGAAAGCTTGAATAATCCTATGAATGACATAAGGCTGTCCTGTTAGTGAAAATGGGGCAAGGAAAACTCTACGAAACCAATAGATTAAGACAATAAAAACAAGTGAGAAATAGAAGACTTAGAAATGAAGAGACAAAGGTTTCATTATTTTTTGGCGATAAACTATAAAAAAAAAAAGATAAACTATGATAGCCAGTAAGTTATTATAATAAAACTATGATAAAAAGTTATTACAATAATTTATCAAAACAAAATCAGTACTGTGAAGCCATTAATGTCCCTTAGTCCCAGCAATACCTAATTAGAAAATATAAGCAAAAGACTTCATTTATAATAGCAAGAAACAATAAAGTAAGTTGGAATCAATGTAAGTAACACTAGACCTTTCTGTAGAAGATTTTAAGTAAAAATTACCTATAAAATAAATATAGCATAGAATTTGAAATTTTAAAATACAGAGAGAATGAAATATTATTTAAAAATTCCCTCCTAGGGGCGCCTGGGTGGCGCAGTCGGTTAGGCGTCCGACTTCAGCCAGGTCACGATCTCGCGGTCCGTGAGTTCGAGCCCCGCGTCAGGCTCTGGGCTGATGGCTCGGAGCCTGGAGCCTGTTTCCGATTCTGTGTCTCCCTCTCTCTCTGCCCCTCCCCCGTTCATGCTCTCTCTCTGTCCCAAAAATAAATTAAAAACGTTGAAAAAAAAATTAAAAAAAAAAAAATTCCCTCCTACCTTTCCCCAACCATTCAATTCCCTTCTCCAGAGGTATCCTAGGCATACACAGGCAAATATATTTTTTTCCTAATTTTTACAAAATAACAGCATAGTAGAATACTTGGCACCCCACCTTTCTTCACTTATCAATACATCTGGGGAAAACTTCACATCCAGACATATGAAATTGCCTCACTCTTTTGAAGTGGAGCATTGTATTCCATTTACATAATCAATCCTACATAAATGGAAATTAGTACGAACAATGCTGTTGTGAAAAATCTCTGTACCTAAATCATTTCCCATAGTTTCATGTGCAAGAATATCTCAAGTTAAAACTGCTAGAAGGGGAATTGTTAAATCAAAGGGTATGCTCATTTAAAATTTTGATCGATAAGCCAAACAGTCCTCCATAAAAGTTGCACTAATTCACATTCCCACCAGCAACGTAGGCCAGTGCCTATTTTCTCCCAATATATTCTTTACCTCAGTGTTAAAAAAAAAAATTTTATGTTTGCCAGTATAACAGATAAAAATGGGTCTCATGCAAATGGCAACCACAAAGGGATACTGCTTCACACACACACTAGGGTGGCTATAATCAAGCGGACAGATAAGTTTTGGCGAAGAACCCTCATACGATGCTAATGGAAGACATTTTAAATGATGCAGTCACCTTAGAAAATGGTTTGGCAGTTTCTCACAAATTTAAACATAGTTACTATTTGACCCAGCAATTTTACCCCTAGGAATATACCCAAGAGAAGTGAAAACATATCCACACAAAAATTGGTACACAAATGCTGACAGCTGCATCATTCCACCAAAAGATAAAAACCACCAGAATGTCCACCAGCTGATGAATGGATAAACAAAATGCAGTAAGTATATCAATACAATAGAATAGTATTAGCCATAAAAAGGAGTAAAGTAATAACACATGCTACAACACAGATAAACTTTGAAGACATTGTGCTAAGTGAAAGAGGCCAATCACAAAAGACCACATTTGATTCTATTTATATAAAATGTCTAGAATTGGCAAATCTATGGATACAGACAGAAGATAGTTGCCCAGGGTCAGGAGGGATAGAGAGGTTGGAGGGGATGGCCAAAGGTTACAGTGTTTCTTTGTGGGGGGTAAAGAAAACAGTCTAAAGTTGATTGTGATGATGGTTGCACAACTCTGTAAATATACTAAAACCACAGAATTATACACTTTAAATGACTAAATTATATGGTACATGAACTGTATCTCAATATATCTCATGTTGTTATAAAAAATGGTCTCAGTGTCGTTTTACTTTGCATTGCTATTACTAAGTGTGAATTTATTTATTTGCTTTTCAGATATTTTCTTCGGTGAATTGTCTTTTATATCCATTACTAGTTTTCTATTTTTTTTCCTTACCAATTTATAGTTCTTTGTACACTTTAGCTACATGGAGATGCTTTACAAATTAGCAAAAATTAGAAAGTCGGTATGGTAGGCAGAAAAATGCTACCCTCCCTCCATCTACATTCTAATCCTCAGAACCTGTGAATAGATTAGGTTACGTGGAAAAAGAGAATTAAGGCGGCAGGTGGAATTAAAGTTGTTAATGAGTTGACCTCGAGAGAGGGAGGTTATCTAGGCAGGCCCAATGTAATCACAAGCATCTTTAAATGTGAAAGAGACAGGCAGAAGAGGGAGTTTCAGAGTGATATAATGTGAAAAACACTTGACTGGCATTGCCATATTTAAAGAGGGAAGGGAGCCATGAGCCAAGAAAAACAAGTAGACTATAGAAGCTGGGAAAGGCAAGAAAATGGATTCTCCCTTGGAGTCTCCAGAGAAGAATGCAGCCCTGTCAACATATTGGTTTTAGCTCAATAAAATCCATTTTGGACTTTTGATCTCCAGAGCTATAAAAATGTGTGTTGTTTAAGTCACCAAGTTTGTAGTAATTTGTTGCAAAGCAACAGGAAAGCAATACAATTGAATAATATAAATCCTGAAAAGAATGAGGAGAAACAGATATCCTCAAGTGTCCCTCATGTGAGTGGCAACTGGTACAGCCAATTTTGGAGAGCAATCTTGTACTAAGTGCTGTTGAAGCGTGTACATCACTATGACCCAACACTTCTATTTCTGGGTACACACAGAAACATCCACATACATGCACACGAAAAATATACAAGGATGTTCATTCATCAGGGTGTTATTATTTTGGGTAGCAAGGAGTTGGAGGCAACCTAGAAGACCATCAATACAAGTACGGATGTGGAAATGTGGGTTATACGTTTGATGGAATACCATGCAGCAAGCTGAAACAATGAACCAAAGCTACTTGTAACAATATGGATTGATCATAATTTTATTTCTCTTTAAAACATGTTTGTTTATTTTTTATTTTAAAAAAATTTAAGTTTATTTATTTATTTTGAGAGAGAGAGAGAGAGAGAACGAGCGCAAGCAGGGAGGGGCAGAGAGAGAATCCCAAGCAGGCTCCACACTGTCAACATGGAGGCTGATGCAGGCCTCAAACTCCCAAACCATGAGATCATGACTAAGCAGATAGCAAGAGTTGGATGCTTAGCAACTGAGCCACACAGACACCCCTCTTTAAAACATGTTTAAAGAGGATTAAAATTCTCTTTAAAGATGTTTTAGGAGAAAATTTAAAACAGTACAAATTTATAAAATAACATTTTAAAACACGGAAATATTAGATACTTATCACAGATTCGTATGTATATAAATAAACACAAGGAATATGGATTGGAAAAACATGTAAATGAGAGCATCAATGGAATGGGAAGGAAAATAGAACAGGACATGGAGGACAGGTGCGGGGGGCACAATGAGGGGGGAGACAAAACAGAAGTTAACAGGGCATATTGACTAGTCTCACCAAAAAAAGAAAGAGCCTAAAATCAGAAATAAAAGGGTAGATGTTATAACTGATAACAAAGAAATACAAAGGATCATAAGAGACTACTATGAATAATTATATGCCAAAAATTAGACAACTTAAAAGAAATGGATAAATTCCTTAGAAACATACAACCTACCAACACTCAATCATGAACAAATAGAAAATCTGAATGACTAATTACCAGTAAGGAGATTGAATCAGTAATCAAAACCCTCCCAATAAAGAAAAGTCCAGGACCAGATGGCTTCACTGGTGAATTGTAACAAATACTTAAAGAATGCCAATCTTAAAATTCTTCTGAAAAATAGAAGAGGAAGGAACACAGTCAAATTCATTTTATGAGGCTAGCCTTACCCTGATACCAAAATGGGACAAGGCTACTAAAAGAAAATTATAGTCCAATATCCCTGATGAATATAGATGTAAAAACTTCTCAAAATACTAGGAAACCAAATTCAACAATACATTAAAAGGATCGCAGGCATAATCAAGTTAGATTTATTTCAGGGATACATGGAGGGTTCAACATCTACAAATCAATGAATATGATACACCACATTAACAAAATGAAGGATAAAAATCATATGATCATATCTTAATAGATTCAGGAAAAACATTTGACAAAATTCAAGACCCATTCATGATTAAAAAAAAAAAAACTCTCAACAAAGTGGGTATAAAAGGAGCAAACCTCAGCAAAATAAAGGTCATAAATGACAAGCCCACAGCTAACATCATACTCAGTGGTGTAAAGCTGGAAGCTATCTTTTAAGATAAAAAACACAAGAATGCCCACTATCACCACTTTTATTCAACATAGTACTGGAAGTCCTAGCCAGAGCAATTACACAAGAAAAAGACACAAAAGACATACAAATTGGAAAGGAAGAAGTAAAATTGTCTCTACTCGCAGATGACCTAATATTATATATAACACCCTAAAGTCTCCACCACAAAGCTGTTAGAACTAATTAATTAATTTAGTAAATTTGCAAGATACAAAATCAATATACAAAATTCAGTTAGGTCTCTATACACTATCAGAAAGAAAACAGTCCCATTTACAACTGCATCTAAAAGAATAAAATACCTACGAATAAATTTAACCAAGACCTATACATTGAAAATTATGACATTGGTGAAAAAAATTCAAAAAGACACAAATAAGTGGAAAGATATTCTGTGCACATGGATTGGAAGAATTAATATTATTAAAATGTCCGTCCTAACCAAAGTAATCTACGGATTCAATGCAATCTCTATCAAAGTTCCAATGGCATTTTTCATAGAAATGGAACAAATAATCTTAAAAATTTTAAATTTATATGGAACCACAAAAGACTCCAAATAGCAAAGCAATCTTGAGAAAGAAGAACAAAGCTGGAGATATCACACTTCCTGATTTCAAACTATATTACAAAGTTATAGTAATCAAACATAAATGGACAGCCACATCCAAAAGAATAAAACAAGACCACTATCTTATACCATAAACAAAAATTAACTCAAAATGGATTAAAGAAAAATATAAGACCTGAGACCATAAAATTCCTAGAAGAAAACATAGGCAGTAAGTTCCTTATATTGATCTTGGCAATGATTTTTTGTATTTGATACCCAAAACAAAGGCAATAAAAGCAAAAATAAATAAGTGGGACCATATCAAACTAAAAAGTTCCTGCACAGCAAAGGAAACCATCAAAATAATGAAAAGGCAACCTACTGAATAGGAGAAAATATTTGCAAGTCACATATCTTAAAAGGGGTTAATATCCAAAATATATAAAGAACTTATACAACTCAGTAGCAAAAAACAAACAAAACACAACATCAACAACAACAAAACCCAAAGTCTGATAAAAAAAAAAAAAAAATTGGCAGAGTTGCTGAATAGACATTTTTCCAAAGAAGACAGAGATGTCCAACAGGCACATGAAAATGTATTCAACATCACTAATTATCAAGGACATTCAAATCAAAAGCATGGTGAGATATCACTTCACATATGTTATAATGGCTATTGTAAAAAAAAAAAAAAGAAAGAAATAACAAGTGTTGGTGAGGACTGGAGAAAAGGGAACACATGCGCATTATTGGTAGGGATATAAATTCCCATACTATGGAAAATAGTGTGGATTTCTTCAAAAAATTAAAAGTAGAACTAACATATGATCCAGTAGTTTTATTTCTGAGTATTTATCTGAAGGAAACAAAGACACTAACTCAAGAAGATATCTGCACCCCATGTTCACTGCAGGATTATTTACAATGGCCAAGATATGGAAGCACCTAAATGTCTATTGATGGATAAATGGATAAAGAAGTTTGGGTACACACACACATCCCAGGAAATTATTAAGTCACTTGCAACAACATGAATGGACCTTGAGGGCATTATGCTAAGTGAAATAAGTCAGACAGAAAGACATATTATATGATCTCACATACACGTGAAATCTAAAAAACAAACCAACGCTGAACTCATAGATACAGAGAACAGATTAATGGTTGCCAGGGGCAGGGAGCAGGTGGTGGGGAAATGGGTGAAGGGGGGTCTAAAGTACAAACTTCCAGTTATAAAATAAATACATGCTGGGGATATAATATACAGCATGGTGACTATAGTTAATAATACTTATTGTATATTTGTAAGTTGCTTAGTTAGTAAATCTTAAAATTTCTCATCACAAGAGAAACAAATTTGTAACTATATGTAGTGATGGATATTAACTAGACTTATTGGGATCATTTTGCAATATTTACATATATTTAAGCATTATCTTGCACATCCAAAACTAATATGTAATGTGTCAATTATATCTCAATAAAAAATTACAAACATGCACTTTCCTTTATGCTGAAAGTGTATTTCCAAAAGTGTATCCCATGAAATAGTCACACATGTTCTTAAATATATATATAAACTATGTAAACAATGTTTCTTGCAATATCATGTGGAATAATAGAAAATTACAAATAAAATATCCATTAAAATGGAAATAGTTCATGAATTGTGGCCTATTTGTACTATATATGTGATGAAGTTGTTTAAGAAAAGTATGAGGTAGACTTATGCACTCTAATGTGGAAAAAACTCCAAGATGCATAATAATTCAAATAAAGGAACAATGAATGCACATCCTATAGTCCCAAATACACTCACACAAATCAAGGTGTATGTTTGTTAATACAATGAATAGAAAGTGGGTGTAGAGATTAGAAATTGTTTAACAGTAGACCCAGGCCAAAGTTGTGTTTGCTTAAAACTTTGCATAAATTGAAAAAATAGAAAGTGTCACTCTCAAAGTATGGTGTAGAAGAACTGATGGAGATTATGAGAGAATCTAAATCTCCCTAAGCCAAATGTTGACAATTGTTGAGTTTGTGATAGAGCTGGGGAAGAGAGATTGTTCGTATTGTTTTCCACATTTTTGTATTCTTGACTCTCAACTAATAAAAATAAAAAGTTATAGTGATGTATTAATTATAAAAAAGGGAAGGGACAGGACTTTAAAAGACAATTGTATGCTATGTATTCCATGTACTAACAATTATACTCAACACAATTCTATGCATCTAGGGCAGAGTCAGCAAACATTTTCTGTAAAGGACTAGATAGAAAATATTTTAGCCTTTGTAGGTCACATAACATTTACCATTTCTAGGGTTCAGTAAAAGAAATTACTAAATGAGCAAATAAGCCCACTAAATGGGCAAAGGGTCACACTTAATGTGACTCATAAGGAGAAAAATTGGACAATAGAGATAAACCTAGAAACAGCAGAGATAATAGAAATAGAAGACAAAGACTTTACTACTATTACAAATGTAATCAAGGATTTAAAGGAAAAACTGATAAGAGATTTGGAAACATAAAAAATAACCAAATGGAACTTGTAGAACTGATAAATATTTTAACATCTTGTATGAAACTAACTGAATGCATTTAACAGATTTGACACTGAAGATACAAGAGCAATAAATAAACTTGGGGAACCTGGATGGCTTAGTTAAGCATCTGACTCTTGATTTCAGCTCAGGTCATAATCTCACGGCTTGTGAGAGCAAGCCCTGTGTCAGCACAGAGCCTACTTGGGATTCTCTCTCTCCTCTCTCTCTGCCCCTCTCCCTGCTCGTGCTCTCTCTCTTTCTCTCTCAAAAAAAAATATTTTTTTAAGAACAATAAACTTGAAGACACAGCAATAGAAACTATCCAAACTAAAGCAAAGAGAGGAAAAAAGCTGGGGGGAGGGGGGGGGAAAGGAGCAGAGCCTCAGTGAACAATATAAAGCACTATAAAATTGTGTAATTGGAATCTACAAGTGGGGACATTAGAAACATTTGAAGAAATAATACCTGAAAAGTTTTCCAAAGTCAGCAAAAACTAAAAAAGAAAGAAAGAAAAGAAAAGAAAAACACCATGGATCTGACAAATTTAACAAACAGTAAGCAGAATAAATACCAAGGAAACCACATGACAGCACATCAAAATATAATACTGAAAATCAGTGATAAGATTTTGAAGGTGTTGAGAGAAAGAAAGACATTACATACAAGAGAATAAGGTGAGAGTTCCACTGACTTCTCATCAGAAACAATGCAAGCCAGAGGACTGCGGAATAATATCATTAATGTGTAGGGAAAAGAAAGCTGTCATTTCATACACAGTAAAAAAATTTCTTCATAAATGGAGGTGAAATAAAAACATTTTTAGACAAAAGCTGAGAAAATTTGTCACTAACATATCTGTACTACAGGAAATGTTAAAGGAATTTCTTTAGACAAAAATGAAAAGATACCTTGTGGAAACTTTGATCTATACAAAGGAATGAAGGGTTCTGGTAAACACAGCTATGTGGGAAAATGTAGAAAACTTTTGTTTTCTATTTTTAAATTTCTTTTTAAAAGATAAATAGTTAAAACAGAAGTAGTAACAACGTATTGTGGGTTTATATTATATCTGAAAGTAAAATGGACAGTGAAAGAGCACAGAAGATGTGAAGACAGAAGTATATTGTAAATTTCTTACATCATATGCTATTTGAAGATACACTGAGATAAATTAATTATACATATTTGTAAAAACTATCAGACATATGAAAAGATGTTTGTAGTGAAGTATGTACAGCTTAAAATGAGATTCCATTTCTCATCTATTGATTGATAAACATTACAGAATATAGACAGCATTCACTGTTACTGATAATGTCGAATGCTGTAGGAGTGTGAATTACTACAGTTAGGATAAAAATCTGGCATAATCCATTAAAGTGGAAAAGCTCATACTCTGATTCAACAAACCACATGTGAGATTCTATTACACACAAGTAAAATTTCTGTATATCTGTACATATGCAAAAATATTTGCATATATTCACTTATTTTGGTGAATATCTTATATTTTTGTTTGGGGGGAAAGTGAAAAAATAAACCATGAAGATCTGTAAATAAGAGAATCATTAACCAAATCTTAGTACATACACAGTATGGAAAATTGTAGCTATTGAAAACATAATTAGATCAATGATGTGTTATGGAATGTTTATGCCATATGGTAAAGAAGAACAAACCAAAGATAGATGGATAGATGGATGAATAGCATGACTCAATTTTAATTTCCACATAGAGGGGAAAAAAGTCTGTCATGTTTTTACACATCTGTGAAAGCATGAAGAAAAATGTGGAAAGATTCTCACAAAACTATTACTGGGGAAAGAGATTGGAGGGAAGAGGACAAATTATTAAAATCTGATATTACTCAGTTGTGTTTGACTTGCAGGAAAGGACACTTAATTGAGATTCTTTCTGTCCCCATTTTAGCAGAGAGCCTATAGGCCAAAATCAAAAATTCTAACACATCACCCAGTAGACACCAGCGCTTCAGACTGGTGTCTTCTGGCATCTCACATGTTTCTCCTTGCCAAAGGGGAGCATTCTCTGTTCCTGTTACACAAGTTTACATTGTGGGTGGGGTGTAGGGTACAGGTAACACGTGTTTTGGGATTACAGGCAGAGGAGTTATAACCCACTAGGTAGCCACTGCTACTCACTACCCAGAGGGCTTGGCTCTGAGCTGGATGCAGTGACAGGACAAGATTTGGGCTGTCTCGCTTGAGAAATCAGAGATTATCTTCTATATATGGGAAGCATGGAGCAAAGGTATATTTGGAGCCTCAAATAATGAAATACAGAACAGACTGCTAATGCTCACCAATTATCCATGTTCCAGAGTGTTCTTCATTAGGCTTTTATTGAAGAATTCTATAACTAACTAACTAAAGGAACATATGTGTGGTTTTATGTAGAAATAGTTGTGAGAAATTTGCCTTTTATGTGAACCATTCTTCTCTTTATAAGAATCTAGAAAACACTTTCTTTTGGGCCACCAAAGTTCTGCCCCTGATGACATGGTTACGAGCCATTATATTATGGAATCTGTGAATCCTATAACTCATATGTCTCTTAGATTTAGCTGTTGAGAATAGCAGAGCCAGAATATGAATCAAATTTATATTGTGTGGGACCCTGTAGCTGTTAGTGTTTTAAATTTGCCTCCTGTCTCATGTACTCTTTAACCTTTCCTTTCATTTAATAGGGCCTATGGGCAACCTAGAAACCTCTTGAAATTGCACTGCTCTTATCCAAGACATGGCATTTTCCATGTGGTTTATTCATCTGTAAACAACATCTGTGCTTGCTAAATGTCAGTTGTGGAAAAGTTACAACTCTGCATTTCAAGAATCTTTGGGGATTACTAATAATCTAAGAATCTTATACTATGGTATTTTATATAAGCCTTTCAACATATGACATTACAGGGGCACCTGGGTGGCTCAGTCAGTTAAGCGTCCAACTTTGGCTCAGGTCATGACCTCATGGTTCATGAGTTCGAGTCCCACGTTGGGCTCTGTTCTGACAGCTCAGAGTCTGGAGCCTGCTTCAGATTCTGTGTCTCCCACTCTTTCTGCACCTCCCCCACTCAGAGTCCATCTCTCTCTCTCTCTCTCTCTCTCTCAAAAATGAGTAGACATTAAAAATAAAAAACATATGACACTACAAGTATAGGTAGGAGTTATATCGGTGTCCTATAAGTGTACTACTTCGTACAGATGAATGAAATTAACAAATGAAAACTTTTAGAAATGAAATTTTTGTGAAGTTGAAGCAGCAAGGATGAATAGTTAATCTTAGATTCTGATCTTATTAAAGTAAAAGATTAAAATATATTGTCAAAACTTTCTTACCAAGTTTAACTGGTGCCAGCGTCTATCTGATGCACTAAATCACTGTCTTAATACTTTGACAAATGACACACAGTTGTCATAGCACAGTGTGTGTTAAATATTTTTAGGGCTTTTGGTATCAACAATGAAACAAGATAGACATGTAAATGAGTGGAAAAGTACCAGAAATGGAAACCAAACTAGTATTTCCTAGAAAAGTCTTTGTCACTGTCACTGTGGTTATTCACTTAATTGAGCTTTTGATTTGCAAGTACATTCATCTAGCTACAGCCTTACAGAAGGCCATTTCACACCCATAGACTTAATCATATTAACAGTCATAGGTTGATATTTTGGTTTCTATGTTAGGCTCTTGCTTCATTAGGCATTCTCCACCATCTAGGGCTTATTCTCAGAAACACAGAAGCAAGATTCTTTTTTCCCTCTAACTAGACAGGCAGCTACTAACAGACATGCACCTACTAGGGAAACTCCAAGATACTAAAAGAAGAAGGAGGAAAAGAAAGGAAGAAAGAAAATACAAAAACCTCTACAGTCTATCAAATAAATAAGTTAAAACAGAAAAACAAAGGCCTCTATAGAGGAGCAGATTCCATATGGAAGAGTCATTGGCTTGCCAAGAAAAACTACATATAATTTTCCAACTACTTTTCTTTTAACTTGAAAATTTTGAAGATTGAACGCCTATAAATTTTGTTGACCAAAGAGAGTGAGGTCTTTCCAGAACAAGTCAATTTAGCGCAATAAACATTTGGTGAGTACCTCTCATGTGCCACTCATTGTGCCAGGTGCTGGCGATAAATGAAGAAGCAAGACACATGTGGTCCTTGCATTCATGGAGTTTACAATGCAGGGAGGATTCATGAAGGATGAGGGAACTGCTGTTATGAAAAACTATTAGCACAAGTCTTCCCTCAATGTTTAACCCTAATTGAATGACAGAGATGGACTTAGATGATACCTTCTCTAATAATATTTATGTAAGAATGGTCATCTTGTTTATTTGCATCTAGGAAAAAGAAGAGAAAAAGGAAGGCTATTGTTGCCTGCATCTTATTTGTATTCTCATAATTTGTTTTGTTTGCTTAACAATCGGATTCAAGTCCTTTCTCCAATACCTTCATCCATTCTCCTAAAGAAGATGGCTCAGGTGAATTTGGAACACCATCTCATATCTGATTTAGCAATTTTGTAACACGCTGCGATTAGAACATTTTAGATTGTGCACTCCTTAAGGAAAAAGGAGATTAGAAAACACATTGTCAATATATGTTTAGTTGTTTTTTCACTTACTTACAAATTTTGTATACACATAAATATGCATTGCAAATATATATTTACTATATTAAGATGTACACAAAAATATAAATTAAACTTTAAAATGAAACAAAGAGTAAAGTAAAATTTGAAATAGTTTATTAACAAAATAAAAGCCTTTCTTTTCATGAAAAAAAAAACACTGAAAAAATAAGCTAATCCATGAATTGTACAAGCTCATTAACATTTGGTTACCGTATTTTTATGATCTCTATATTGATTAGTTGTCCTTTCAAACTAAGCAGAAGCTGCATTTTCCTATTTTTTTTTTAAAAAATGGTTTAAAATTTACTGAACTACTCAACTGAAACATTGAAACAAGACAGCAAATTGTTTCCAAGGCTTCTTAAGTACTTTTTTTGTAGGTGACAAACATAATTTTACCAATCCACCCCCACCCCCACACAGTTATGGCAACATTTTGAAATACTGTTCTTGTTTTCAAATGTTCCCTTAATAGCACTTTCTCACTCAGTGTTAAAATATTATCTTTACCTTGAAAGGACAAAAAAAAGCCTGTGATTTTTTTTTTTTTTAAGAAAAACCTATTTGGTAACATGCTACTGATAGATGCATAACATTACAGAACATATCAGCAAATTTAGAACATTTACCTTTTTTGGTGAAAAAAATAAATAAAAAAAAACTCAGTTTTAAAATAACTCTTTTGACTTTGTTGCAAATGATTTCCACAACCATTCACCATCTCATTACACAGTAATGTTAAGATTCTACAATTTAAAATGTTTGTTTTTATCCATTAATTATGGAGACAAATTGCTGAAGTGTGTAAATACCACCATATGTCACTGTCTCATAAAAACAATCCAGGGTACGTTGTTGATTCTAAGATGTTCATTTTTCATATTTAATGTCTCCAACAATGGGGAGTTTTAGGCCTACTGCCCAGTTTGATGAGGGGGCTGGTTCTGAGCATGCCCAGCTAACTTAGGTTGGTTTTGGTGGCCTGGAAGAATACCCTAGAGACAACAGTGGGACACTGTTAAGACCTGCTGCCTTATTACAACTCTTCTGTCACTGAGGATGATACTGGGTGAAAAAAAAGGTGATGGGGAGCGTTGGACCCAATGTGAATGTATCTGAAGAATATCTTAACCAATTGATTTTGCTTGTATTTCCCTTCTCCTTTTGTGAATGAAGAAGAGTGTTAGATAATACAAACATATTTATAAATAAATCTAAAAGGGATATTTCAATAAATAAAAATTTAATCAAAAGACATTAGGTGACAAGAAAGCATGTGTCATAGCTTATGTGACAAGTCTTATTTCTTACTGGTACCTAAAACACGGTAAGTAGTATCGTCAATGAATTCCTAGATCCAGTGAAATACTGTCATAAGTTAAGGGTCCTGCTGTCATCCCCTCTGCATTTGTGTGCAGTTTTCCCCCTTCCCTCAGAACCCCACTTACAACATATCGAACACGGGACCACTTAGGGTCGGTGTCATGCCATCTAAGAGTGCTAGTTATCTGTCATCCCACTGCCCACCGTGGAGAGCCTGCGCGAGCGTGCGGAGAGAGGCGGGCAGCGCAGAGCGCGCAGAGGAAGGACATCTCTGAGGAAAGTTCTCACTCTAACATGAGTCAACAAAGTGACTCCTTGTGGCTGTGCAAGCTGAGGACATGGTTTTGTCGGGCTGGTCCTACCTCGCACGTAATTCACCGCACCAACTCCGTCAAGGCTCGCTCAACCTTAGAAGCGAAGGCTTTGCGTCCGCATTTTGTGTCGGGAAGGCAGGTGCCCAGCGATAATCCCCTTGCTCCGGGCGACACTGGGAGCCCACGGGGGCGGGGGGCAGGACCAGGTCCTGGCTGGCGTGGAGCTCGGCGGGGAAACCGCAGGCGCCCGCGGGGCCGAGGGTCCGGCAGCTGCACGTGCCCCGCCCTCCTCCACCGCCGCGCGCGCGCGCGCGCCCCCCGCCCCGGGGTCGACCAGCCGCACGTGGCGGGGGCGGCGGCAGTAGGGCGCGCGCTGGCGCCCGGACGCCCAGGGCTAGAGCCACACGTGCGCCCCGAGCGCGAGCGCCGGGGCCGCGGGGGCCTCGCCAGCCCCAGCCCCCGCCCTCATACCGGCGACGCGCGGTGAGTGACCAGGGGCTCGAATGGGGTGGGGGCGCCGGGGACCCCGGGACACGGACTTAGCTGGGTGTCTGAATGCCCGGGCTTCGTGCCTCGCCTCTCCCGGGGCATTGGGTGCGGCTGGGAGTTCTCCTCGTCAAGGTCCTCGCTCTCTGGGTGCTGATGTGCACTTGAGGGTGCCAGGTTGGGGTTCGGCTAGGAAGAGGGGAGAGGGCGCTCAGACTGAGTGAGCCTCCCGGGACGCAGAATGGTGGGTGTGTGGGGCAGGGAGGGCTGGCATCTGGGGAAAGGGCCGAAGGCACGACTCGGGGTCCAGTGTTGGCGTGACTCGGGCTAGAAAATGGGCCTTTTCTAAGGCATTGCAGTCTTAAGTCTCGCGTGGTGGGTGTACTGTCCCATCATCGGCAGCACTTTCCCATAAACACACCTGGAGTCCCTACCTGGCGCATTAGCTGCTCGTGGAAGGGCAAGCCCAGCCCACTGGCTAGCCACCGGCCAGACTCAATTTCCTCATTTGAGGAATGTCTTTGGGAAGGCTCTTCTCAGCTGGTTAGGGGGCACAAGTATAAGCATTATAAGAGATTAAGTATCTGCATGATTAGATGGACATCTTAAACTTCATAACCCAGAAACATACAAAAGACTTTACCCAGGTATGTCCAGAGAACAGGACAAAATTAATCTTTATCCCTTATCTCTGGATAATTGTTATAATCCCTTATGTGTATATCCTCTGTAGATAAAAGTCTTTGCTGAGCCTCTACTATGTACCTGGCCTTTGAGTGTATTTTGTGATCCTTTATAATTCTTTTAAAAGTAGATGAAGTGGCTATTAGTGTTCTCACTTTACAGATACGGAAACTTCCCTGCTTTCACAGAGATGGTGAGTTTCAAGTTCCTGGCTCCAAACTTCGTGCTTCTTGCCGGCTCATAACATTATATCCACTTCCACTTGGACAAACATTATATTCTTATTGCCCATTAACTGGAAATGGTACAGTGCCCTGTTTCTCTGTCCAACATATAACCTTAGTGGCTAAGAGCTGACACTTGTTCCGCATTGTAAAGTAAAATCCTCAATCATTACCAGTAGTACTTTGTTAGGCATGAAACGCTCTATAAGAGTCTGCAACATTCTTTGATGTGTCTTGTTTCTTGAATGTCATGATGATTACATAGGATGGTCAGTTTCCAAATTTTGGCAAGCTCTGAATCATGTGTTAGAATGAGTTCCAGGGTGAAAAAAATTCTAAAGCATATGTAAGATTTTTATGGGAGAAGAATCCTCTCAGTATAGTAGATTTTGCACATTATTTCTCAAGTGTGGACTTATTTTTGTATTAGTATACCTGCTTTGTCCTCTGGCCAGTTATCTGTCATCTTTGTAATTACACTCACAGCACTGCTCTCAATTTGTGCAGACCCATGTAAAAAGAAAGCCAAATCCCAAAGAAGGTTTGTCCAATGGCTTTTGTTCTTGGAATCTTGTGGTGCTCTTTGCTAATGGAAACAATGATTTTTTTTTAATACAAATATGTATTGAACAGCTATTATGTTCAAGACATTGTGCTGGTCACTGTACTAAATATAAAGAAGTGTAAGACCCAGTTCCTGTCCTCAAGAAAGGAAAACTGTTTGAGAAGACAATAATTAGGAGAACACTTAGTATGTCATGGGTGATAGGTGGCATAAAGTCACCTATTACAAGGAAGGTATGGGATCTAGCTTTAATCAAATTAATCTTTCAGTGATGAGTCAGATGAATAGGCAAAGAGAAAGGTCAAAAAGCAAGCCTGTCCAACAATTCTGATAATATCCTTGAAAAGTAGGTGATATTATCCTTTTTTCTTATAATAATAAAAGCAGATAATATTTATGGAACTCTTGCTATATACCAGGCACTGTAATAAGAGCTGCTCATTTAATCTCCACAATAATCTTGTGACGTCGGTGCTATTTTTATTCTCATTTTACAAATGAGGAAACTCAAGTATGGAAGGCAGTTCTAATTTATCTAATTTTGAATTTACTTCTGGGTTTTCCTTTTTTTTTAAGTTTGTTTTGAGACAGAGAGAGAAAGTGGGGGTGGGGCAGAAAGTGAGGGAGAGAGAGAATCCCAAGCAGGCTCTGAGCTGTCAGCACAGAGACCTATGCAAGGCTCCAACTCCCGAACCGCGAGATCATGACCTGAGCTAAAATCAAGAGTCAAATGCTTAACTGACTGAGCCACTCAGGCGCCCCACTTCTGGCTTTTCTGTGTTAACTTGGTCAACTTGAGGATTTCCCACCTGTAGCATAGAGATACCAATAGTTTATATAGCAGATGACCTAATATTAACAACTCAAATATATGCTCTGCATTGTGATAAATTGCTAAGTAAATGCCTGTAAAAGATGATGAAGATTAGAATCTTAATTTACATCTCTTTTACAGTGATATGCGGAGGAAAAGGTAAACACTGAGTAAAACATCAGGCAGAGATGTTGAGACATGGAGTTGTTTGTGTAGAGACTTCAACTGAATTTTTCATTTATATAAGAAACGTTTAGGAACATTGTGGAATGATGATCACCAGTCTCAGCTCACCCCACCCCCTGGCAGTGTGCCTCCAATTATCTTTAATTGTGAAATTCCTAGAAAATTCTTTAAACAGAGTAATTGCAATGTGCTTTAATATTTTTGATGCCTCGTAGCACTTTATGAAAAGACTCCATGGTTGAGGTTACAAGGTGAAGCAAAGCTTGCCAGAATCCAAAGATAATAATACCCAAGATGTTAAGATGAACCCCCCCACCCTCTGCCACTGTCCATAAATAGAGACTTCAAGATTGAGGAAGACCAAGGAGAAACCCTTCCAATAAATTAAGGAAAAAAAGTTAGTAAAAGAGATTTAATTTTCTCAATAAATGTCGGTTGCCATTTTTCAAACAAGGAAAAGAGGCTTTGAAATGTGAAGTTACTTGGGATGGTGACACAGGTAGAAATGGAAGAACCAGGCACCCAGGCCTCAAGCCCCAGGCACCATGCTCTTCCCAGTACATCATCCTTCCTGAAAGACAACGACTTATTTTATTTATAGCTCTAGATGGATACGGAGGGTGAAAATAGAGAAGGTTGGATTTTTTTTTAAGTTTATTTATTTATTTTGAGAGAGGGAGAGAGAGCACAAGTGGGGTAGGGACAGAGAGAGAGGGGAGAGAGAGAACCCCAAGCAGGCCCATGCTGTCACCACAGAGCCTGATGCAGGGCTCGAACTCATGAACCATGAGTTCATGACCTAAGCTGAGATCAAAAGTCAGACACTTGACCAACTGAGCCACCCAGGTGCCCCAAGAAGGTTGGATTGTTAAAACTTAACAAGTACAGGGCATCTGGGTGGCTCAGTCGGTTATGCAACCAATTCTTGGTTTGGGCTCAGGTCATAACCTCACAGTTTGTGAGTTCAAGCCCTGTATCGGGCTCCTCACTGGCAGCACGGAGCCTGCTTGGGATTCTCTCTTTCCTTCTCTCTCTCTCCCCCTCCCCTGCTCATGCCATCTCCGTCTCTCTCAAAATAAATTTAAAAACTCAAAAAAAATAAAAACTTAAGTGCTATGAAAATTGTTGGCTTGTGGAGCTAATCAAAGAAAGAAAACAGGAAACAAACCAAATAACACCAATTGACTTGAGAGTACCTTATTTCTTCAGGACTCCATCCATGTCTTGTTTCTTTTATTTCTTTTTTGTAGTTCTCTACAAAATGAAATCTCTACAAAATGAAGTGCTTGTTCAATTTATAAGACAGTTCACAGTACAAATGATTCCAGGGTTGAGATAAGATTCCCTTATGCCCTTTAAATTAATTTATTTATATGCAGTATTTCAAGAGTCTGTCTATTATGTCCAGTGTGATATATCTGAAATGGAAATAAAGGCAAATAGAATTAACAGAAGAACATTTCAGAAAAATATAAAAGAAGGGGGAAATGTGTAAAGGAACTTTTGTTAAGAAAAATGAAGAGGTCATAAAGAGGGAAAGGAGAAAACCCTCCAACAGAATTAAAAAAAAAAAAAAAAAGGACCAACACTTCAGAAACACTTCAGAAGTCTCCTGCTTTCAAGCAAGAAAAGAATGTGCCTACGTATAGGTAAAGTTAGGAGTACAAATGCTTACCAGTGAGACTGGAGGAAATTCTAGAGAGCCTCAGCTGCTCTCGAGAAAGGAGAACAGTGTCTGTCTAGTTTGTTGATGTAAAGTGTGTTGGGACTATTGGGTAGAAAGAAGAAAAAGCAGAGAGGTTTAAGGTGATGTTACTTTCCTTGCCAGTCACATCACCTAACATGACATCATAAGGAGACTGATTTGATGATCAGGGTCAGACAGCACAGCATTTGTCCATGTTAGAGCTTGTGAGATTTTTTTCACCAAATGGCAGACTCAGAAGGAAAAAGGAGATAATGCTTCAGTCAGGAGACTGTTCTTTTTCATGACTTAGCTCATGAAAAGTCATGGAGAAGAAGGTTGACTCCAATGGCGAAGTTGCAAGCTTGCTACTTGGTGGATTTGATTTTCCTTTTCCATCATCCTAGTGGAATAGATCATTAGAGGTGGTTACATATTGTCTCTATACTGTTTTTGTATTTGTTTGTCTCATTCTCTTTTGAGGAAGGGAAGGGGGCATCAGAATGATTCAAACTTGTGAAGATTAAAGCATAAGGCATTATAACTGCTTTACTAGTGGGTATGATAAAGAATGCATGTAATGTGCATTGTGCCTGGAATATAGTAAGAAATCGATAAACTAAGCATTAGTTTTGATGGTAGAATTAACATTAGCACTATTTTTACTATTATGCTGCTATTGCTACTAATCAGAAGCAGTCTCACATGCTTGAAGTAATGTTAGATTAGAAAGCAGAAAATCTATGTTCTGATCTCGATTCTGCTATTAATGACATTTGGCAAGTCCCCCTCTTTTCTCTAAACCTTGACTTATCTATCTGTAAAATGGGGAAGGTGAAATAGATAACCTCCAAAGTGTGGTCTTTGTACTGAGATGCCACCACTAAGACATGTCTATAAGTAGCTTTGCCAGCAGAAGGGAAGGATTTTGTACTCCACCTCATTGAGTCAACTGGGTAATTAATAGTATGCATTTGTAAGAGAGTCAACCTTGATAGACATCTAGAACGTCATTTGGTTGTTCTGCAGTGTCCCAGACTGAAATGTCAGCTGTTGGAGGGTAAGAGCAGCAGGATCATGGCAGTGACTAGCTAACCTTTGAAGTGCCTTCCTCCTCTGACTTATTCAAGTATTTGATACTAAGGTTAAGAATAAAGATAGCCTCAGGGCACCCAGGTGACTCAGTCAATTAAGCATTGACTTTGGCTCAGGTCATCATCTTGAAGTCTGTGAGTTAGAGCCGTGTGGGGCTCTGTGCTGACAGCTCAGAGCCTGGAACCTGCTTTGGATTCTGTGTCTCCCTTTCTCTCTCTGCACCTCCCCTGCTCTCTCTCTCTCTCTTTCTCTCTCTCTCTCTCAGAAATAAACATTAAAAAAAAAAGAAAGATAGTCTAGCATATGATTTTTTTTAAACCTAGTTTTACAAAACGTATATAGTTCCAGTGTAGTAAAAGTCATAAGTGATTTAGAAAAGACATCCATTGGGGTGCCTGGATGGCTCAGTCGGTAAGTGCCTGACTCTTGGTTTGGGCTCAGGTCATGATCTCATGACAGTTCATGAGTTCAAGCTCCATGTTGAGCTCTGTGCTGACGGTGGGAAGCCTGCTTGGGATTCTCTCCCTCTCTCTGCCCCTCCCCTGCTTGTGTGTGTGTGTGTGTGTGTGTGTGTGTGTGTGTGTGTGTGAGAGAGAGAGAGAGAGAGAGAGAGAGAGAGAGAGAGAGAGATATGCAAAAGCAGGACCCAGAAGGGAAAATGGGAGCTAGCCTCAGTGGAGTGCCTACTTTGTTCTAGGTAATCTCATAGGTCCATGACACTATCATATTAATCTTCCCAGTAACTTTGTCCAGGTTCCTATTACTGTATGCACTGTAAGAATGAGGAAATGGCACTCTTACAGTTAATAGCGCACAGTGGAACTAAGGTTCACTAGCTTTTTTCTTTTCCACAATACTACACTGCCCCCTTGAACTTAACATAGTGCTACCACGTTAAGTAAAGTAATGTGGAAGTAGGAAGTGCTCCTGCCTACATGCAGTTATCACCTGTGGTAAGGGTTTTTCCTAGCCTACTAAAACACAGTTTTGCAGTAATGTGTATTTTGTGCTTCTTCCTGGAGCAACAGAGGAAGATACTCACCGGGGAGTTATCCTTGCTTCTGCCTTCCTGCCAGTTGTAGCATTTCTGGCTCATCCTTGTCCCCCTCACTGAGATAGTATTTTCACTGTGTGGAAACTGTCACAACTTGAGTGATGGGTCAGTGACGAGTCAGTGAGGCAGCATTCTCTTTGATTTTCTGATTCAAGATAGAGTTGTAGTTTTAATATCAACCCTCCAGGCAGGCTGTCTGAAAGATGTTTACAGTTGATAGGAAGTTTCATTTTATTAGAAGATACCTCATTTACTTGAAGGTCTTTGGGGTTCTGAGTTTCTTATAAGAGGAGAAACTATTTTACTGGGTATTCAAAGAAAATGAGCAAACTCGTGTTTTGAGCAAACTCAATGTACTATATAAACTCAACTCTATCCTCTAATTTGCCTATTTCATATATAGGGGTGTGTGTGTGTGTATTTCATATATGTATATTTCATATATATTTCTTATGTACATATTTAATATGTGTTTTATATATGCATATTTCATATTTATACATTTAAAACATTCTTATAACTAATTAAATATTTTGCTATTACTATTTTATTTATTTAGATAATGTCATAGCTCCATAAATTGCAAAGCATATTGAAAGATACCCTGTAGATACCCCTTATAGTCAAGAAGCAGAAATTTATTTAATCCCCTATGTAACTGTTTGTTCATAATCCAATCATCTTCTAGTTGTCTTCTCATTCAGTTTGTAATTTTCTTTATGCTAGAATATTACAAATTTTAATGAAGTAAGTAAGGTAGTGGTAATAAAGAAAAACTTACTATTAATGATGTCAGCCATGATGTGGCAGAATCAGATTTAATGTAGTTGTAGTTACATTAAAATAGAAATAAAATAGACACTACATGAATAGACACTACTGGTCTGCTGGCTTTACTCTGGTCCCCATACATGAGGCCAAGACTAACTTTTTTGTTTGCTTTTTGCCTTTGCATGTGTTTGTTTAATGTAATTCATATCTTGTAACACCTTGACTTATCCCCAATTAAAACTCAGTTAAATAAATTTTTTTAAAAATGTTGAATTAAACATCAGTGGTTTCCTATAGATTTGAGAGTAAAATCCAGGCTCCCTTCCATGGTAAACAAACCCATGGTAGATCTGGTTCCTGGCTTCTTCTCCATTTCATGTCCTACCGTTCTCCCCACAGTCACTTCCCCTGCCACCCTGCCCTTTTTTTTCCTGTGACTCACCCATAGCCAGCTTGTTCCTCTGCCTCTGGGCTTCATCCTGAGTCTTCACTTGGCTTGTGCCAGTCTCAGCTCCAACTTCACCTCTTGCATTGACCAGCTTCTCTCCTCCCCAGTCTTTCTCTCCCCTTAGCTTCTTTTGTGGTTTTCTTTTATCATTGTCTGAATTTGTTATTTATTTGTTTTCTGTCTCCTTATTCCAGAACGTTGGTTCCATGAGAGCAGAAACCCTCACTATCTTGTTCTTCACTCTATCCCTAGACCCTGCCACACAACAACTGCTTGATACATATTTGTTGATTGAATGGCTGACTAAAAGGTGTCTGAGCTGAGTTGGAATGGATGCATAAGACTTAGCCATTCTAGGGGTACCTGGGTGGTACAATCGGTTAAGCGTCTGACTCTCAATCTCAGCTCAGGTCATGATCTCACAGTTTGTGAGTTCAAGCCTTGCATTGGGCTCTGCGCTGATGGCTTGGGATTCTGTCTCTCCTTCTCTCTGCCCCTCCCCCACTTGTGTGTACGCTCTCTCTCCCTCAAAGTAAATAAACTTAAAAAATTTTTTTTAATTAAAAAAAAAGATTTAGCCATTCTAAGAACAGTGGAAAAGTAAGAGAATAACATCAACAGGATGTTGCAGGAAAACTAAGCAGCTAGAGAGTAGAGATGGATGTGGTTGGTAATATAGACAGAAATTAGCTCACAGAGGCCATTGTAGGCTGTGACCTTGGACTGTATGGTTTAGAGGGAAACTATCAGCTTTTAATTTAGATCAATGTTTTTCAAACATTTTAAACCAAGAGCGATAAGAAACACATTTCATATTTTCTGTAAACTGAGACTCACCCTCAGATTCTAGAGGCCACCACAATCTTTGGCTCATGGCACCCTCCTGAATCTGCCACTGTAGATTCTTATATCAGTCCTTGTCATATTATAGCTCCCTGACTGACATTTTCGCCTCTCTCATCTACTTTTAAAGACTCACCTGATTAGATTGGGCTCATTTGAATAACACAGGATATTCTCCCCATCTCAGATCCTTAGCAGTAATCACACCTCCAAAGTCCCTCTATCATGAATTGTAATATATACACATGTTCTAGGGATTAAGGCATGGACATCTTTTGCGGGCCATTATTCTGCCTACCACAGGCATGTTTATAAGGAGTTTTTTAATAGCTCATATTTCTTTCCCCTTCCTCCCTTTTTCTTTCTTTTAATAAATATTTGTTGAATACTCTTTCCTAGTGCTAGGTGCTGGCATAGAGCAGCAAGCCAGTGTTCCTGCTCTTATGGTAGCTTAAATTCTCACACAAAAATAGATGACAAACAAGTAGTCAAGTAAATAAACACAGTAGTTACAGATTGTACCAGGAAGCAATAAATAGGGTGATGAGTAGAAAGTAGCTGGGCAAGACCACTTTGGCTAGGGGATCAGGGAGGGGCTCTCTGAGGAAGTAACACATGATCTAAGATCTGAAGGATATAAGTCAGCCAGCCACTAAGAAACAGAGGAAGAGGATTCTAGCAGACGAAATGGAAAGTGCAGAATCTCTGGGCAGCAAAAGGCATGCCTTATTTAGGGGCACAGTCTGAAAGCCAGTATGAATGGAGCAGAGTGAGCAAGGCAGAAAAGTATGGCAAATGATGGTGGCAACACAGGAGAAGTGAGGCCATACATTGCCCAAGAGAGCATCTGCGGTGAGGATTTTGGATTTTATTCTAACAACAATAGACATATTGAAGGGCTGTGAATGGTGGTAGTATGAAACATGTAATGTAATCTTATTTATATTTCTAAAAGGTAGTCAGTATGTGAAAATGACCTAGAAAGGGGTAAGGATGGATTGGAAAGACACATTAAGGAGCTACTATAGTCATCTAGGGGAGAGATGACTGGCTTTTGGACTAGGGTGAGGACAGTAGAAACAGAGAGAAGTGGATTGATCTGTAATATATTTTGGAGGTAAAATTAATGAGACTTAGTGATGACCTGGTTGTAGGGAATGAGAAAGAGAGTGGACTCAAGGTCCACTTCTAGGTTTTTGAGCAACTTAAGGGGCAAGAATGTTATTTACTGAAATAAAAAGGGCTAGGGAAAGAACCAATTTGGAGAAGGGAGACCAACTGAATGTGTTAATATTGAGTACTGTTAGAGATCAAGAGGTGATGCAAAGAGACAGACTGGAACACTGGAGTCTGAGATGAAGATGTGCATCTGAGAGGCATTAGCATACAAATGATTTCTAGAACCGGGTGACCAGATGTGGAGCTGGGTGACCAGATGAGATCTCCTGGGGCAGGAGTAGAAATAGAAAATAATGTCTTGAGTGAGCTGAGGTCCTCCAAGAGTTGAAAGTCAGGAGGAGAAGGAAGAGCAACCAGCAAAGACTATTGAAAAGACGAGTGATGACTAGGCTAGAGGTAGAAAAGTTAAAGGGGCAAGTGGGCACATTTCTATAAACCCACTAGAGCCAGGGCACCTGGGTGGCTATGTTGGTTGAGTGTCCAACTCTTGATTTAGGTTCAGGTCAGGATCCCAGGGTTGTGGGATCAAGTCCTGTGTAGGGCTCCTGCCTAAGATTCTCTCTGTCTCCCTTCCTCTCCCCCCACCCCCCTCCCTGGTGCTCTGCTCCTCTCTCCTACTTACTCACATATGCTTGCCTGCTCTCTCTCTCTCTCTCTCTCTCTCTCTCAAAACTAAAAAAACTAAACAAACAAACAAAAAACACTAGCGCAGTACTGTTATATCTCTAGCACTTAACATTGTGCCTGGCACATGAAAGGTAGCCTGTTAAAGGAATAAGTGAATTTTTCTGAGAATGTCTAGTATGTTCTGGCACATCTCTAGGCATGGGAGTAAGACGTGAACATTTGCATTGGCTGGTTCCCAATAGCCTAACATCGCAGAACTTTCCAGCATATGTTATGGATTTTTGGCCCACCTTAAAATAGAATTTAGAGAATTCCCTAATGATTAGTAGAACCATTCCTTAGGTTTAAATTTGGGAACAATCAGAAATCACCAGCTTGCATTTTCTGAACCATTCGAGATAGGAATACTTAGTAAAATAAATGAGTAATAAATATAAACAAGCAAACAAACAAGTAAAATTGAACTTCTGTAGAAGACTCAAACAACTCCCTTTCTTATGACCAAAGAGATCAATTTTTCACTAAGTTCTAGGAGAGGGTTATAAGCCACTTTTTAATCTTCTGTTCTGGAAGCACATGAATAGATCAGAAATTCTCATTAGTCTTGGGATTTAACACCATTATGTTTGACTATGATGGTGCAACCCTGTTTGGAAGAAAACAATTTTTGTGTGCACCTGAGGCTCGGAAGGTTAAGTAACTTGCTCCCAGTCTCAGAGTTCTTAAACCCAGTTCTAAAGGACTCCACAGGCCATACCTCTTCTCCCACCCTTTGCCAACTCCAAGAAGCATAAGTGAATGGGGTTAGAGGTGGTTAAGATTTTCAGTTTACAAGTTTTAAGGTATACTTCATTTAAAAAGAAAAAACCCAAATCTTAATGATACAGAGAAATTAAAGGGGCATTTTAAGCCTTTCTGAATGGTGTTGGTCCTGGTATTTTCTGAATGTATTTAACATGAATGAATTTGTCTTCTTTTACAAGGAAAATTACAGAGGTGTGTTCCAGAGTTGACTGTTCATGGCACAAACAAATGGAGGGTGTTCACTGGCACTTATTTTTATCATTGTGTTGTTGTTGGCTAAAGCAAATATAGGTAAGATATTTTTATAATTGAATCAGTAGAAGGATTTATGGGTTAAATTTTCAGTTACAGATGAAATATATATTCGTGGCAATTGTTCTGGTAGTTGGTCTTTTGTAGTCAATCTTCTATCATTTTAAGTGGGTATATCTGGTTCCATATCTGTAACTAATATGCATTTTATTTAATTTATACTGATTAACATGAGTCCAATCATATCATTTCTCATTAAGTGAGTAGGTAACCACAAAGCTGACTTCATGAATGAATGTTTTACTAAAACGGTAGTGCATTTTAACAGAGGGTGTTTATGAGCAAATTCAACTATGCTAAAAAAATAATGGCTGACGCTTTCCCTGCCTTTTCTTTTTTGGGAGCTCACTTTTTTACTTAAGATCAATGAAAATTAAAGATGCAGAGAACAAATATACAAGTAGGATAGGGTGAGGAAAGAGAAAGGGAGAGACTTTTTCAGTTCTAAAAATAAAAAAGAATTTTTCATTTATAGGGAATTTTTAGTATGTCATTTATTTGATATAAATAACTTCTTCTGGGGCACCTGGGTGGCTCAGTTGGTTGACTGCCCGACTTTGGCTCAGGTCATGATCTCGCTGTCCATGGGTTCAAGCCCCGCATTGGGCTCTGTGCTGACAGCTCGGAGCCTGGAGCCTGTTTCAAATTCTGTGTCTCCCTCGCTCTCTGCCCCTCACCCACTCATGCTCTGTCTCTCTCTCTCTCTCTCTGTCAAAAATAAATAAACATTGAAAAAAATAACTTTTTCTACCAATTCCTGTTTAGGATAGTTAATCAAAGCAGTCTTACAATTACAAAAAAAAAAAAAAAGAAGAGACTTTCAGTAGAGGCTTTCTATCACATTTGAGAATTCAGGGCAAATCTATAATTCTGATGTTCTTTCACTGGCAGTACCACCAAAAACTGTTCATTTCTGAATAATTGTCATATTTATTTACACAAAAGCTTCTGGAGAGTAAGAATGACCTCTCTTTTAATGAGTTTAATGTAGTATCTGTCAATAAACAAACTCTTTTCATGTAGTGTCACATTAGCTGTATTGGGTTATGGTTCATCTAGCCCAGGGTCTTGCATCTTGAAGGAATACCAAAATATGGCATGGTAAGACCTAATTTTCATCCTTGATGCCAACCACAAACATAACAGAGCCACTGAATATTTTCTTTTGTTATAAAATAATGTTCTAGATTATACAAACTTTATACCATTAATACAGCAAGAGAAAGTGTTATTCCTAAATCTATCCCTTGGAGTTTCTAATAGCCCCTTACACCATTATTTTTCTTTTTGGTCTGAGTAATGAAGTAAGCCTTATAAATCATAAATGAGAATGGAAACAAGTGTGATTTATTCTGGGAAGTACTTTTCAGTAGCCTGAGGAATAATCTGCATATAAGAGAGGTTGATTTTTCCTGGTCCCATGTTCCTGAATGTTCTCCCAACCCTATTTTCTCAGCACTTTTGGTTCTGCTTATAGTATAACTGTTTTGAGAAGGATGCGTATTTTAATTCAAATACAATTAGATTTTAATGTGGTTACCTTCTGTTCTCATTGTGCATCACCAATTCAGCCAGAGCAGTGTAGGTTATTTATATTTCCATGATTTGATGGGATTAATTTTACTTTGCTCTTGAGGATTACACAAACCTACCATTTTGAGATGGATTTCTTATGTGCTGACTTGTGTCTTATTGCAGATGTATGCAAGAGAGGAGATGTGACCGTGAAGCCTTCCCGTGTAATTTCACTTGGATCAGCTGTCAATATTTCATGCTCTTTGAAGCCTGAACAAGGCTGCTCACAATACCCCAGTGTTAACAGGTTAATCCTCTACAAGTTTGACAGACAAATCCATTTTCTGCATGGTTACTCCCTCAGTTCTCAAGTCACTGGTCTTCCTCTGGGTACAACCCTGTTTCTCTGCAAATTGGCATGTAGCAAAAACAAGGAGTTTCGAATATGTGGGGCAGAGATCTCAGTTGGTGGTGAGCATTCCATTCTGAATTCTTAAAAACTAGTCATCTTTCGATATTTGTCATGTGTTATACAGAAATCCAAATATAGGACTGTTCTTTCTTTTCATGCCACATGGATATATTTCATCTTGATAGCAATATGAGCATCTCAATGTCAGAAATCCAGAAATCAATAGAATTGGGGTTTCATTTAGTAGTGTTATCTCTCTTTTTCTTCCTCCCCCATCCCCTCCCCTGCCCACTAGTGTTTTACCCATTAAGACCATTTACCTGTTGTCCTTGGACTCCAGTGGCAGGAAAGAGAATCTCTGCAGCTGACTCTTCATGGCTTCATGATTTATGAGAATTTAATTCAAAGCTACAACCTCCTAAAAAGACGAAAGAGGTACCTTTTTTGACTTATGAAGTCCAGGTTGACCACCCAAAGCTGAGCAGTTCTCCTTTCCCTAACTTAATGGTCCTTACATCCACACTTACTCCTGACCACAGGTTATACTTATCAGAGGTTAAAAGAAAACTATTGTCACACTATCTTTACCTGGGTTTTCTAGAAAGCTCCCTGAGGCAGAACTGACATGCTTATGCTTCATTGGGAAAGGGGAATTCAGTAGTCTCAGGGAAGCAAGAGTGAGGGGGTGAGCCAGGAAGGGACCAAAGCAAACACAAGGAGGTCAAGTCACTGAGCTGGCCACAGCATCGAAAGAAAATACAGCTGGTTGCTTGGTCACTAGGGACATTCCCAAAAAAAAAAGTATGGAAATACAATGACAGAGAACGAGGAGAATTTAACTATCTGTCATTGGTCAAAGTTCACCCACAGGGTATCAACTCCCCCACTTAGCTTGCACTGCTGGTCCCTCCAGGCAGCTGCTATGCCTAGGGTGAGCTGGCAGCACACCTGCCAAAAGCTTGTAGCCTACAGCCTACAACCTGTAGCCTTGAAGGTCCAGCCGGGCAATCCAGTGAGATTGCATGGGCTCTGAGTCATCCCATCTCATTCTGTGCCTCCGTGGTTGCAGATAAGCTCTGGAGTGGTCAGTGAGAGGCATGGGAGAGTAGGAGGAATTGGTATATTAGTCTGACTGACAAAGATGCAAGGACAGGGCCCCTGACATGAAGACAGTGTTACAGAGCTCAATGAGACTCTTTCCTAAAGATGGAAACCACTATTCTTTGACCTGCAAGGATATGGTTGGTGCCAAGCAATCTTGCTGGAGAGTCACCAGAAGCAGTGAGTAGAATACCAAGCAAACAGCTGAACAAATCACTGGAGGCTGAGAAGATATAAACCAGGCCAGTCCTCCTCTTCCAGTTCAGGGCCTCCTATTCGTACCATTTATGGGTCATGTACTCTTGGCTCTGACTGCCTGTGGTGTCCTAAAAGGAACATGGGCTTTGAAGCCCAACCCTGTCACTAGCAGTAGGCAGTTTCAATTCTCTGAGCCCCAGTTTCTCTGTCTGTTATGAAGATACTAACACATACTTCAGAAAATGGTTGTAGTGAATAGATGACACTCAGTATGCAAAGTGCTTAATCTAGTACCAGGCCCATGGAATGCACCTAGGTGATAAGCATTAGGGTTGAAGTTTTATGTGGCTTGACTCTTTTATTCCTGTGCACAGTGTGTTGGGTAGGCGACCCCATTTCCCTTAAAAGAACAGTATAAAAAAGTGATAGACAAAATCAAAACTTTTCTAAAAATCACCATTGGTCCTCACCTTCCTTGTCCTCAGAACACATGAATGTTTTACCCTGGGGTAACTTGTTAGTAGACCAACATTACATATGTGTATTAGATATTCCCAGGCATAGATGTCAGTTGTGGGTGTTCACAGTGCTGCTGCTGTTTTCTTCATATTTACTAGGCTAACAGTAGCTTTGAAAGTCAGTGTCCTTGCACATGTCTTTAGCCATCCCATTCCATTTCCTACCTTTTCTTAGGTATGTTAGAGTGCTACAACCCCTTTTCATTTTCAAAACTTTCCATCCAGAATATGCAGATGCATTTGTGACAGTTGCAGCATCAGAAAACCCAGGGAGATGGTCAAAAGGATCTGTCGTGGTGTAGCAAAGTTGGGTGGTGCTGCTGGAATTTTGCTTGCACGGTGTGCTCTAGTTGTAACCGCACCACCAAATGGCTGCTCTTCAAGCAAGGTTAGCACCTTTGAGGGGAAGGACTGACTGAAAGTAGCACCTTTTTCTGAGTACAGCTAGTCATTCCAAGAAAAGACACAATGAATTTTGGTTTTGCCTAGTATAGCAAGCTTAATCCTATCTAGTGAGGGAGTAAAGAGCCCTTTTTCTGTGATAAGTGGTGTCCACAGTGCCTTTGTATATCCTAAGGATGCTGTCATAAAGTTGGCTGTTTTCTAAGAACTGGGAATGGGTAATTTAGCCTTTTCTTCCCAGCCCCTTCCAGGGCTTAGGCTGCTCTGCTGCCAAGACCTCATTCCAATTGTGCAGTAAGTAAGCAATCAGTGCTCTAGCTTAACCTCATAGGATCGATCCACAAGCTATTTAGAAAATCAAGGCAATAAATGAAAGACAATGGATTCTTGCTTGGGTGGGTCTTTTAATGTTTGTTTGTTTGTTTATGAGGGAGAGAGAGAGAGAGAGAGAGGGAGAGGGAGGGGCAGAGATAGAGGGGAACAGAGGGTCCAAAATGGCCTCTGTACTCATCACAGAGAACCTGACCTGGGATTCAGACCCATGAACTGAGAGATCATGACTTAGCCAAAGTCAGATACTCAACCGACTGAGCCACCCAGGTGCCCCTTGGGTGTTTTCAGCATATACTTGACTGTTGATATTTCTGAAAGCTATTTTTCCAAGACTATTAATTTCCCATAGTAAGTAGGGCTTTTAAAAACAATAACAACTGTAGTACTCATATCAATTTATTATATTGCAAGCTATCTTAATTTTCAGAGGCTTTGATTTCTGTCCTTTTTTTGGTGTCAGCTATTATACACTTGTATTGAAGAGAATGAGGCCTGGTTTCCCCTGGAACAGATAGTCTCTGTCAAAACCAAGTCCTGGGGTGTGGGGACCTCATGCTAGGAAAGTTGACTTGATTTGTGAGTAAAAGCTGTGCTCTTTAAAATAAGAGTCTCTGAAAACTTTTAGGAGTAAAGATACGAGTGAGAACTAACTTTTTAATTACTTAAAAGTACCACGTGCTTTATATGTCATTTGGTCATCAAAAGACCCTATGAAGGGTTAGGATGGGAGGGGAGACATATCAACAAACTTCTAGAAGCTAGAAAGCAGGTAGACGAGTAATAATTGGCTTAGCCAGCAGCTAGCGATGAGAAATGTCATGATGCAACATGATTGAATGCAGAAGATTCCACCCCAGAAAGACTCAGAAATTGGTGATATCATGTCTTTCTGGGACGAAGGGTAAAATAGGACTAAGAAATGAGAGATTCCATTGAAAATATATTTGAAAAACAGATTCTCAGATCTCTTTCCAAATTCCATGTAGCTAGACATTCACTGCTCCACTACTCTGGCATAAGACTGGAGGCTTGGCATCAGAGGGTCACTAAACTAGCTCCGACCACTTCAGTTGAGATTGGTAATACCATGCTGAAAAACAGAGGGATTAAAGGAACACCTACAAATAGCTCCCTTCAACCCTGTACTCTCCCCCACTAAAGTTAGAATATCCTTTTCTAAGAAATCTGACAAGGCCAAGAGGAAATATCTAAAATTATTGACGATACTGTGGCACCTGGGTGACTCGGTTGAGCATACGACTTTAGCTCAGGTCATGATCTCCCCATTCGTGGGTTTGAGCGCTACGTCGGGCTCTGTGATGACAGCCCAGAGCCTGGAGCCTGCTTCTGATTATTCTGTGTCTCCCTCTCTCTCTGCCCCTCCCCCACTCATGCTCTGTCTCTCTCAAAAATAAATAAATATTTAAAAAAATTTTTAATAAAATAATTGACAATACAGAAAACCTGGCCAGATTACCCTGGGTGAAACCCAGAATCAGCAAATGCACCTCAGCTGACACACATGCAGAATTCCAATCTATAATTTAAATAGTGCCTCACTTCTATACATGAGTAAAAATATAAGGATCTGGGGAAAATGTCTGCTATGAAAGATAGAAACCAGAACAAACATAGGGAACAAAGCATATAAGCAAAGTGGAAGAAGTAGAATGTATTCAGGGAGGAAATATTAAAAAACAAAAACTATCCTTGATACCCTCAGAGAATTGAGAGAAACTATTGCATACAGAACAAAGATAGGATGCTGTGTGGAAAGAAAATATTCAGAGAATAGAAAACATGGCCCCCAATGATAAACAAATGAAAAACTTAACAAGAGACTAGGTATATACACTGAGGAGGTTTTTCCTTGATGGTAGAGCAGAAAGATGAAGAGCTTAAAACTATAGAGGGTAATATATAAAATTAGAGGAAGATCCAACCGATGAAAACTAGAGATTTTTAGAAAGATAAAAATAGAGAAGAGAGAATCAACAGAAAAATAATTCAAGACTGTTTCCCAAACTGAAGGACAAAAGTTCCCAGAATGTATACACTCCAAGAATCCAAAAGAAAGTAGGCCCTCATTAAGCACATCTTTGTGAAAAATCAGAATAGTGGGGACAAAGAAAAGATTTTACAATCTTCTGAAGATGAAAAACAGTGGTTCAAGAATCAGAATGACTGGGGCGCCTGGGTGGCTCAGTTGGTTAAGTGTCCAACTTCAGCTTGGGTCATGATATTGTGGTTCACGAGTTCAAGCCCCACATCGGGCTCTATGCTGACAGCTCGGAGCCTGGACCCAGCTTCAGATTCTGTGTCTCCCTCTCTCTCTGCTCCTCCCCCACTCGTGCTCTGTCTCTGTCTCTTAAAAATAAATAAACATTAAAGAATCAGATGGCTTCAAGCTTCTCAACAGCACCCTAGAATATGGAAGACAGTAGAGTATTGTCTCCAGAATCCTGGATGAAAATTCTTCTCAATTTAGAATTTAATACTCAGCCAAAGTATTAGTCAAGTGTGAGGGTAGAATAAATACATTTTTAGTCATGGTCAAAGTAGTTCCTCCCTGTGCCCTTTTCCAGGGAATTACTGGAGGATGTACCCCACCAACACAAATAATTAAAGGAGAGGAAAGAATTAGATTTAAGAAATAGGATATCAAACACCAGAAAAAGAAGGAATTTCCATGATACTAAGTACTGGTAATATCAGAATAACAGCTGCTATTGTACCAGGCACAAAGGAAACCTATCTTATTGGAAAGTTCGCAAGGACCCAAGAAAGAGGTCTTCAGGCAAATGAAACAGCATTTTAATATGGTAAGCAGTGATTCAGATAATTGGCTTGAGAGTTTGGAATTAATAATAAGAAAAATAAACAAATGGAAAAACAAGGCAATTTATTGCTGGCTCCAAGATCAATAAAAAGTAGTACATAAAATGAGAAGTTAATGTAGTGTTCTAAGTGGATTAGTCATAAGTAGTTATGTATACAGATATATAGAGTGTATTTATACATTTAACCATGTTCACAATATTTCCTTCCCTGAGCCCTTTCTCAGGGAACTGTAACAGTGTATACAGTATATACAGTGTGTGTGTGTGTGCGCGCATGCGTGTGTTTCATACATGATATATATTTCAATGTAATGTATACGTATTTCATATATATATGAAAGAGTCTGTTCTTTTAGGAAAAAGAAAATTTATTATTCCATCAAACAAAACTATATGAGCTCCATACTATTATACCCATTTTATAGATGAAGAAATTGAACCTCTGAGAAGTTAACTTGTCCACCATCACATAGTGGGCAATTATCATGTCTGTGGTGTTTGCTAAGAACAAAACAAAAAGTTGGGGGGGGGGATTTATTCCATCAATTACAGCTTTTTTTTTTTGGTGCAGAGAATATCTAGGGATTTAGTGGTATACTTGTTTTATCTCACCCAAGGGAAACATCTATTACATGTGGGTCTCAGTATTAGAGTACAATGAGATGAATGATTAACAGTGTCTTTTCTTACTTCCACTAAATCTGAGAAACTCCTAGCTTGGGTTTTGCCTTTGACTATAATATGGCTTAATTTACAAATACACACCTTATGGTAGAAGGTATCTTGCCTTGTACACCTTTGTATGTCCATAGCTAGCACTGTGCCCAACTCATGGAAGGTACTCAGTGTCCACGTACATAAAGAATTAGCGTAAATATATGATAACTAATTTGGATGTAAATTTAAAAAAATAAAATTAAAAAAATATATTAAAAAAGAAAAAAGTATTCAAAAAAAGAATTAGCTTATAAATGTTTATAAAGTGTTTCAAGTGATTCTGCAGAAATTAGATTTAGATGATACAACTCAGAAGGACATGACTAGGGCTAATGGGTAGAAGTGTCTTGGCAGCAAATATCAGGTCTAGGAAGAGAAAGAGCCCCTAGTTTTTAAGGGTTTCTAATATTGGGGGACACCTGGGTGGCTCAGTTGGTTGAGCATCCAACTTTGGCTCAGGTCATGATCTTGTGGTTCATGAGTTTGAGCCCTGTGTCTGGGTCAGAGCTGTCTCTGCTGTCAGGTCAGAGCCAGCTTGGTTCCTCTGTCCCCCTCTGTCTCTGTACCTCCCCTGCTCATGCTCTCTCTATCTCTCTCTCTCTTAAAAATAAATAAACATTGAAGTGCCTGGGTGGCTCGGTCAGTTGGGCGCCCGACTTCAGCTCAGGTCATGGTTTCACGGTTCATGAGTTCAAGCCCCACGTAGGACTCTGTGCTGACAGCTCGGAGCCTGGATCCTGCTTCGGATTCTGTGTCTCCCTCTCTGTCTGCCCTTGCCCTATTCACGCTCTGTCTCTCTCTGTCTCTCAAAAATGAATAAATGTTAAAAAATATTTTAAATAAATAATAAACATTAAAAATATGAAGTTTAAAAAAATTAAGTTTAAAGGTTTCTAATATTTGAATGGACCTCACTCTGAATCAGTAAACTCATCATCACCATTGGTAATGAAGCTAGCACTGGATGTTCAGCTGTCAGGGGAAATGGTTGAATATGGTGGTAAAAGGCTTAGACTCCAGTCAGCTACACCTGGGCTGGAGCCCTGATTCTGCCACAACACAGTTTTGTAATTTGGGGCCAGATATTTAACCTCTAAGTTTTAGTTTTCCTCTTCAGTACAATGAGGATGATAACAATAAATACTTGATGTAGCTGCTATGATACCTAATTGAGAAAAACCATGCACAATGCATAAGACTCAGCATGTAGTGTTTGATCCATTTTCACTATTGTTATTAAAAGACATTCATGCCTTGGAAGCAAATATGAACTTGATGGAACTAGACATAGGGGAAGTATCATTGTCTTATTGTCAAATAACAATGTGACGGAGATATCAACTGTGTGGTGTTTAAAATATGAGGCTTTGCACTTTCTTTTTAAAGTTGTTCCGGAACAGCCTCAAAACTTATCTTGTATACAGAAGGGAGAACATGGGACCGTAACCTGCATCTGGGACAGAGGACGAGACACCCACCTATATACTGCATATACTTTACAGTGAGTGAAAGACTATTTTTGCAGCTGCTTTGTAGGTATTGTCTTAGACTACACTTAGAAATTCAGTTAGATATGCATTTAGAAATAAGTTTTATATTTACCAGAGAGAAGCAATAGACACCTCTAGATAGGTACTTTAACAAAAATTCTAGTGTTCATCAGTTAAAACTGGTTCATTCATCCAAAGTGTGAGAACTGATGTCTTGGGTCTGCGATCTAACTCAGAGTTCTCTTCAGAGCATCCAAGGCTTATGTTATGGATGTTCCTCCCTGCTCTAATAGGGTTAAACTGGCCACATTGTATCCCTTCTTTTGTGGTTGTAGACTCTTAGGGTCATAATATATAAATAGACTCCTCCTTGTGGTAGCTTTCCATTAGCTTCGGAGGAGTTTCTTTTTAAAGCATCTTTGTGTGACCTGGAAGTCCACACAAAGAAGAGTCTGGGAGATTCTGTTCCCTGGAGTTGATTCCATAATCCATCCAAAGGATAGGATAGTTTGCACATGCCTAACTGAGCAGGAAATGGGGGAAAGAAAGTGGAGCCCAGGGTTCCAGGCTGTACTAGAAGCTGGCACTTCTTTTTGTACAGTAAATGCCTAGGGCCATGGATCTTTGGGTAACAGTTGGGTCTGCCCTGAGGAGCCAGGATGTCAGCCAGGGTTTCGGGTTACTTATCTATATGCACATCAAAAAGTCTCAATCTGGGGTGCTTGGGTGGCTCAGTTGGTTAAGCCTCTGACTCTTGATCTCAGCTCAGGTCTTGATCTCAGGACTGGGAATTCAAGGCCTGCATTGGGCTCTATGCTGGGTGTGGAGTCTACTTAAAAAAAAAAATGTCTCAATCCTACTAAAAAAGGGGAGAAAATATGGTCCTATTTATTACCATAGAATACAAATATTCCCTTAATGTATCCAACTGACCTTAACAAAATGTCTAGAATTTTGAATATTCAAATATTATATCCCTTTTGTACTAAAAGGAACAAGTACTCATAAAGTATCTTGCTAAACACAATTGTCTTTTATTTACAGGCTAACTGGACCAAAAAATTTCACTTGGCAGAGGCAATGTAATGATCATTATTGTGACCATTTGGACCTTGGAATTAACCTAACCCCTGAATTGCCTGAATCCAGTTACACAGCCAAGGTTACTGCTACAAATAGTCTTGGAAATGCTTCTTCAATTCCATCCACATTTACATTCTTGGACATAGGTACATTTTATTTCATGTTTTGTAGGTATCATTCATTGGTAAATGAACATTATTCTTAAAATCACTTCAATGTTCTGTACGTAATTGTTTCAAAAGGGACAATGGCACAAAGAATAGATATTACTTTGATGCAAGGAAAAGAGTGCATGATCTCAGAGCCTTATGGAGATGGCCATACAGAATGGAATGTTCAACATTATTCTCTCTGTTGGAGAAAAAAGAACTTAGTCCCACAGAGGCACTAGCTGCCAGTGATAACCATTTGACTGAGGAGAGGGTTCTGCAAGATTGATTTTTCATGAAACTCAGTGTAGGCATTTCTTGTCAGAGATATCTTTTTACCCCCATGGTTACTCCACTGTTCTGAGATAGGCTACCTGTGGGTTTGCTGGGCCAGTGCAGAGGTGCAAACTATCAATAAAGTGTACCAAGGTACAGGGGTGCCTGGGTGGCTCAGTCAGTGAGGCGTCCAACTCAGTTTCAGCTCAGGCCATGATCTCATGGTTCATGAGTTTGAGCCTTGCATGGGGCTCTGTGCTGACAGTGCAGAGCCTGCTTGGGATTCTCTCTCTCTCTGCAGCTCCCCTGCTCACTCTGTCTCTCAAAATAAATAAACATTTTTTTAAGTGTATCAAGGCACAAATGTATCTTGTTCTGAGAATACCTACTACCATTCTCATCACCTTGGGACCTGGAGTGAGCCAGTTGTAGCACATTTCTGAGCAAATAAAATTGGCCCAGTTGAGTTAGAGGCCAGTGTCAAATATCCCCCAGGTAGGACTGTGCTTCTGGTCTGCCTTAACTTCCAGCCTTACATTATGTGTCTCTCTTCTCTCTTCCCACAGCACCTCTTTGCACAGCGTATATTGCTATGGGTATCAACACAGGCATTTATTATACATTACCTATCATACTTCTCCCCGTCTTACTACCTTCCATTTCTTTACATTGACTATTTCTCTGTAAGGCACCTTCTTTTCCTCTTATTCTTTCCCTCTGTTCTCTGGTTCCTGTGACCATTCTGTATGATCTTTCCCTACCACCATTTCTTCTTCTGAGAAGTGATCACCACTAGCCATCTCTGGCTTGTCAGCCATTGGTACTCTGGGGTTTGGTACATTGGTTTTCTTTATGCATTGGATTAAATGCAGTCGATACTATCACTAATGTTGAAGGTAGTTTATTTGGTAAAAAATGAGGGTAGATTAAGGAGAATTATTTTAATTATTTAGCAGTGGATCAAACTTTTTTTTTCTCTCTGTAAAAGCCATGGATTTCTTTCTTATATATCTCACCAGCTTTGGTAGTCATGCATCTTAGAAATGAGCTGTGTTCACCTCTTTCTGGCTTATGTCAAAACAAAGGTTATTTCTGATTTTGGAGCCTGAATCATACGTTTTTGTTTGTCCTGATTACTAGTGAGGCCTCTTCCTCCATGGAACATCAGAATCAAATGTGTAAATGCTTCTGTGAGCAGATGTATCCTTCAGTGGAGAGATGAGGGGCTGGTGTTGCTTAATCGACTCAGATATCGGCCCAACAGCAGCAGGTCCTGGACTATGGTAATGGTTTTAAGAGTAAAGGGGAAAAACAGGGAGGGGCTCCTAATATCACTGCACAAATCTCTGTCTTTTCATGCCAGCAAAATATGGGGTTTAAGAATATTTAGCCCTAAAGTACACACTTGAGATAGATCAGAAAGTCATATGCACCTCTATTTATTAAGAAATATCTTGAATTTTGATTATTGATTCTGAAATTTTTTAAACCACAGGCTTCTGTAAACTAATATTAATTTTCCACAATTAGTAAAGGATTCATTGTACTTTGTTATGCTACCCCTGTTTTATTTTTTAGTAATCTTTTTACATATTAGAAAGAGAAATATTAGGAAATGTCCATAGAGGCTTATCTGGAATTGAATATTGCAAAGATAAAGCCCCACACTTTGATATATTAGACATTAATGTTTTTAAATTAAATTTTAGGATTATAATTCCTCCTAGTATATTTGTAAAATAGAATGGCTTATAATAATAACAAAGGATAAGTTGCACATATAACTGAAACTCAGGAGAAATTGCTTTTTTTAATATAATTAAAATTTTCTTTTTGAAGTCTGTTCTATGTCTGTGATAAAACATTTATCACATTCTAATTATGACCAAATAAAAAATAATCTCTAGAAAATTCTCCAAGTTTTTTCTGAAAATTGGTATTTTTCAGCCTTTACTTACTTTTCAGCTTGTTTCAGGATCCCCCTTGGGACCCTTATAGGTGGGTTCTTAGTCCCCAGAGTTTGTTTTTAATGAGAAGCTATTTCATATTAACATCATGTATATTCAGTAGCCCTGTCATTGGTATTTTTTCTCAATGAATGACAGATCTGAAAAAAGAGAAAGGGTTATCTACTCAAGTTTCTTACCTATGTGTGTCAAAATTCTTTAATTTTAATTGACACCTTTAAAAATCTTGTCTGATTCAAGGTCAGTGCTACAAATGCCAAAGGAAGACAGGATCTGCTGGATCTGAAACCATTTACAGAGTATGAATTTCAGATTTCTTCTAAGTTACATCTATATAAAGGTAGTTGGAGTGATTGGAGTGAACCATTCAGGACACAAACACCAGAAGAAGGTATGTGTTCTAAAAAGGAGGGTGGGAAGAGAAGGAGGAGAGATGGGAGAGGGATCTGTAAAGTACTGGTACTGAATCAACAAGTTAATTTAACACATTAATTAACAAGTAAATGAGTACACTAATTAACAAGTTAATTTTGACTTTAGCTTAAGTACTGTAATTGTCCAGGGAGATGTGTTTATATTGTTAGGGAAATTTTAACATTAAGTAAGTCCTACCCCTGTTTGCCCCATGTTTTCATGTTGGTTACAAGCTTACGCTTCAGTAATGTTTGGTTATAACTCTTATTTCTATTTTTTTTTTAAGTTTATTTGTGTATTTTGAGAGAGAGCACGTGTGTGCAAGCAGCGGGGAGGGGTAGAAAGAGAGGAGAGAGAGTCCAAAGCAGACTCCATGCTATCAGCGCAAGCCCAATGCTGGGCTCAGTCCCACTGACCATGAGATCATGACCTGAGCAAAAATCAAAAGTTGGAAGCCTAACTGACTGAGACACCCAGGCACCCCTTATTTCTATTTCTTGTTTATATTACTAGCTCAGTAACTCTCTCATTCCACAAAACCATAACCAGTAATTTCATTCCTTTAGAGTAAAACTTGATCATTCTACCTTTTGGATTCTATGAAAATTAAAAGCTTAAAAGAAGGTAGACTCGGGGCGCCTGGATGGCTCAGTCGGTTAAGCGTCCGACTTCGGCTCAGGTCATGATCTCGCGGTCCGTGAATTCGAGCCCCGCATTGGGCTCTGTGCTGACAACTCAGAGCCTGGACCCTGCTTCGGATTCTGTGTCTCCCTCTCTCTCTCTCTGCTCCTTCCCTGTTCATGCTCTCTCTCTCTCTGTCTCAAAAATAAATAAACATTTAAAAAAAAAAAAAAAGAAGGTAGACTCTGGAGACATACATTTTAAAATACAGTTTAACATCCACCAGCCCTCTCTCTTCCAAATATTACAGCACTGCACTTCATCATGCCTCTGATATACACTGCTCAAATGAGGGCCTCCAGCCTGCCCATAGCTATGGAAAGGATATCAAATATATTTCTTAGTCTGATGGGCTTTTCTTTTTGGCAGTTATAGGGATGACAATTTACTGAGGTCTTAAGTATAATCAAACTAAGGTGCAATCAAACATTGATCATATGAATAAATAATAGCTATATGAACTTGATGTCAATATTAACAAATCTTTGGATACACAAGAAATAACCATCTGAATAATTAGTTTTTAAGAGCACTCATTTAGTGACCTACTATACAACTTTTCACAGTCTGTGTAACTTTGGCTCAGAAGAAAAATTATTGGCATATAATCCATTGCTTTATTATGTGGAGATTGTGAAGTATTAACGTGAGAAAATCTAAACGCTTATTTGTAAAACTTATGGATATGTGTGACTGTAAATTAGTTTCATGATATGTTATATTCATTTTTCTGTGAGCTGCTAATGGCCTTTGATAGCTGATGACACTTATCAATACCCAAGTGACTTTCAAGGACCCAAAGAGCCTAAAATATAAAATATTTAAATATTTAATATTTAATAAATATTATAAAATATTTAATGTTAAATATTTAAATATCCTAAAATATAACACCTAATATATAAATTGTAGAATAATGTATATTTTTCCTTTCTTCTTATATTAATTGCATTTCTGTATTTTAAAATAACTCCATCTAACAAATTGTAATTTATTCCCTCTCATTTTATGATAAAAATCTCTTAAAATTGATGTTGAGCTACTTGCTCTCTGTTTAAATATTTGTCATTTTTATAATCCAGAGTTTTTTATTCTTTTATTAAACATAGTCAAAGTAATGTATTTTTTAATGCCTTATCTATGAGACTTTGTTTATATGTCCTACAGATAAAATTCTTGAAAATGGGCCATATTTTCTGTGCACGGCCAAGGTACTAAATAGGCTGAGTAGTTTTTAAGTTATGTCACATTCGGCTTAACTATAAACCAGGGGTATTCTGGGCTTGTGAATTCTCGTCATTCTTACTGACATTTAATAATGACCTGTTTGGAGGTGTGTGGAAAGGTTTGGGGTTTTTTTTTTTTTTTTTTTTTTTTTCTGAAAGGGTTTATCTGTTAAATTAAAAACAGTTCAAGGTGGGACAGTAACAACAGTAACTTTCTCATAGCCCTTAAATAAACCACTATCATAACAATGAGTGAGTGCAGCAACTTGTTATGGTTGTGAACTCATGGACAGTTATGAATCAAATCAAGGAACTGACTTGTTCAGAGTAATTGCAGGCATTCATGAAGAGAGGAAACCCATACTCTGAGATGCACCACATTTACGAAGCTGTTGGCTTCCTTTCAGTGTCTGCATTTCCCTTTTCTATGTTTCATCTTTCTGTGGGTTGATGTAGGACCTCTTCCCTCTTACTCTGAGCAGCTTGGTTTTCTCCCCTTACCGCTATTTCTGTCATCAGTTTCTTTATGAAACACCAATTGATGTAAACTTAAAAGGTGTGAATTTTTTTAACACTTCTTCCTTTTCAGCCTTCGAATGTGTACTCATATGTAACTTGGCATTAAAAAAAATTGCTAGTAAGCTTTTTTTTTTTTTAGTTACTCTTTAAAACTCTGAATGACCTTATAATAGAGTTCTTTGGAGCCTTTGCTGCCCAAAACTGAGAGCAATGTTATCTTCTGGTGGATTGAGCACAGTTATTTAGATCATGTCAGCAGAGAATGAGGTCTTTATTTACTCCATATGGCCCTTTCCTGTGTCATTAAATTCAACTCCTGTTATGGTCCTCCATGGAAAACACTTTTTAAATGACCTTTAAGTAAGGAGTAGAAGGAAAGAAACTGCTTTCCTCTGTTTAGGAGAACAGTCCCTCAATCTTTATCCATCAAAAGCAGGTCTGATACTGGGAACTGAGCAACCACATTTGGCCTGTAGTGGGAGAATATTCTTCAGTTTGAGCTGCAGGGTCTCCAGACACATCTGGAGAAGAAAGGTGTTGGGGAGGTGATTCCCTCACCACCTAGAACACCCAGGAGGAGACTCCATAAAAAAGATGAACAAGCCATTCCTTAGAGCTATAGTATAAATTAGGTATTTCTGTTTGCTCATTCACCACTTTTTAAAGTCTAATTTACATGTTTTGGTCTTGTTAAACTCTGTATAGGCAATTAATAAATAAAGCAAGTGCTACATACTCAACCTTAACACCAGAGCAATGAAGGAGTAGCCCTCCTCCCCCCACCGCCATAAGAGGTGGTGGCATGGGTGGTTGGTGAGAGACTCCCAAAGGGGAGAAAATTCAGGGTCACCAGTTGCAGCCACCCCTTCTCACATTGAGAAGCTAGGCAATTCATTCATTCATTTGTAATTCTGAAATATTGCTAAGATGGGTTAATTTTAATGAATAGAAGAGCTCTGACCCATGGTCAGCACTCAATAAATTTAGCTGTTGTTTTCTTCATTTGGAAAATTAAGTGTTAGAGCTAATAGAACTTGTTCAAAGTCTCAGAACTAAGAATTGGAGAAGCCAGGTTTTGAACACTGGTCTTTTTTATCACATAGCCCAAGCTCTTGGCTCTGCACCCCACAGTTACCTGACTCTGAGAAGGCCAATTAAATACTAGAGGTTATTTTATCATTTTGGTTAACAAGTTCTTAATAATGATCTAGCTTAGGAGTCAGCAAACATTTTCTGTAAAGGTCCAGGCAGTAAATATTTTCAGCTTTGCAGACCATATCTCTGTCACCAGTACTAAAATTCGCTATTGTAGTGTGCAAGCAGCTATTGACAGTGTATAAATACATAGACAAAGCTATGTTCCAACTGAACCTCATTTATGGATACTGAAATTTTAATTTTATGTAATTTTCACATGTCACTGAAAATTACTCTTTTGTTTGTTTTCAACCATTTAAAAATGTAAAAACCATTGTTAGTCCACAGGCTGTACTAAAACAAGGAGCAGATTTGACCCACTGGCAATAGTTTGCTGACTCCTAAATTAGCTCATTTATCTGAGTGCCTAAGGCTTGAGGATATGGGAATCAAAGGTTCTTAGCCTTCTAAAGAGATTTACATGCAAATGTTTTCATTAGAAGGAAAATGTTATGTTTGAGAGCCAATGACAGTCCCTGCCTTCCTTTCTTTTTGGGTCCCCTCTAAGCCCAACATCTATCCTGGAAGAAATCAATGTCTGAGCTCAATTATTTGACAAGATGGTGATCACCCCAATAGGAAGAAATGCTTTCCGTGAAGCCTTCCAGACAGAAACAAATGGGGGAAAATGCTTCTCAAGATGGATCTGTGAGAAAAGTGTGTGTGTATCAGGAACTATGCCAGGTGCTGGGACACAGTGATAACTTGTCAGATCCTCAGACTCAAGGACTTCTAATCTGTTTTGGAACATTAGGTAAAGATTCCTGGAGGATACAACACCACGAAGAAATGTAAAGTTCCAATGCAACTTATGGACTTCCCTCATCTGGAACATATGGCCTCCAAAGTCATTGCAGTAGGAGAAGGGAGCTATTTCCTCCCTGAAGTACTTGATTCTTTTGAATTCTGTGAAATCTCATGTTCCTGGATTTTATTCTTCTTCATTGACCAGGTCTTCTTGGTTTCTTGCTGGTCAGTTTTCTCTTCTCAATACCAATCCCTATGGCTTTTCCCTGGGCTCCCTTCTTTTCCCAGGTGACTTTATCCAGTTCCACAGTTCGAAAACTAGACAGACAGATGATAGATAGATAGATAGATAGATAGATAGATAGATAGATATCTCTTTGTTTTTCTCCAAGACAGAATGTTTCCAAAATACTTCTGTTTCAATATTTTCTATTTTAGTAAATGATACCACCATCTTCCTAGTTACTGAAGTCAAAAATCAAGAAGTTATCTTTAAATTCTCCTTTTCCAAATAAAAAGAAATTCTTTTTCCTTATTCCCCAATACCAGCACTTGACTCTCCTAAACATATTCAAAATCTGTTCATTTCTTCTGTTGCCACTATGATTATGCTAGGTTAAGCTACTTTCTCCGTACAAAGGATAACAGCAAAGTGAACAGTTATGAACCCACCATTCAACTTAAATGCTGTGAAATTACCAATATACTATTGACACTATCCTGAATTATATGTTTATCAGTACTTTTCACATAACTTTCAGAAATGTATGTATCTCTAAACAGTTACTAGTTTTGCTTGTTGCCATGGTTGCAATATCTGTAGAATGATAGGAGAAAATCTCAGGTGCAACGGGCTGAGAGTGAGTGTGAAGTGAGGGAATAAAGACTAACAATTCACAACTCTTCATGAAGTTCTGTGAAGGAGAGCAGAGATGTGGGGCAGTAGTTGGAGCAGGATGTGGTATCAGGAAATGCTTTGTCTGGTTTTGTTTTTAGGATTGGTGAAAAATTGTAGTGTATTTTCAAGGTAATGGTAAGCTTCCAGCAGAGAGGGAGAAATTAGTAATGCAAGAGAAGTAGGGGAGAAGTCCTTGATAAAACAAGGGAGGATGGGATCCAGAACTCAGGTTGGGTTGAACTTTGATGGAAGTAGGGATACTATGTTAGAGAATTGATGGTGAACTTTTCATGGTAGAAAGATGAGGGAATCCTGCCTTGTTACTTCCTTTTGCTCAGTGAAGTATGAAGCAAAAGCATCAGTTGACAGAAACAGATCCTTAGAAGTGGGCAGGTGGAGGGACTGACAGTACCAGCTACTGGGAAGGAACACCTTATGGATGGTGGCCCTTCACAAGTAATAAAATAGGTGACAGAAAGAGGTGAAAAGAGAGAGTGAACCAAGTGTTAAACTTCATTTATCAAGAAGGAAGTGGAATGGGGTAGTCTATATAGGACTTCCCGTGGAGGCATAGCAGGTGATAACGTCTGAAAATAAAACTTGTTTAATCAAGTAGATACTTGTAATATCTGTTTGAATTGAGTTGTTTAAAACTAGATTTTAGATAAATGGGTCAACCCCAAAAAGTGAACTTCAAGGAACCGAGGCAGTGAGTGACTTATCTCTGTCTTGCCCTGCTTGGAACATGACTTGGACCAAAAAATCCTCGTGTGTTTCATTGAGCCCACTACCTGAAACCTCCCAAGATATGCCTTTTCCATATTTGCTTTGTGTTAAATTCTCCATTTTCACTCTTTTTGGAAATCTGTATGCTCCTTGAGGAAACCTCTGTTGAGGGATTGCTTTCCACCTGCAATTAAGTTGCTCTTGTCCACGTTCCTGTGTTCGCCTTGGCTTCAGATATGGATGCTCATCTCAGAAGCACATGGATTGGCTCAGATTTGTTTGCCACACCTATTGTTTCATAGAATCCTAGAATCTTGGGATTTTAGAGTTGAAAGCACCTTCAGGGTCATTTAGGTCAATCTCCTGCTTAATTTAGGATCTTCACTTTTTTTCATATTGGTGACTCTATTCAACTCTACAGTTTTCTCCTTTATCATATAGGAGGCAGTTTCATCTCAGGTGACCTGACTTCCATTTCCAATATTTGTATTTTTAGTCATTTGTACCCATTTGTTTTGTAATCACTTGGACATTTGGTCTTTGGCTTTCCTTTTCTGGCCTGCCTATAATAGTTTTATCTGCCTTTGTTAGATAACACTGAGGTTAGAATTTCAAGTGATTTTGTGTCAGTTGAATGTCAAAGATTCTCTTTAATATCAGCTCTTATGCTGCTTTAAGCAGCAGTGGTTTGACACCCCTGGTCATGAAATTTTACACTTTGAAACTCATACAGATTCAGCTAATGATTTCTCTCCCACAGAGGCTAACACTGCAGGTGGGCACCATTAAAATTTCAGTTTCACTTGCAATTTTTCCTTTGAAGAGACTGTGATTCTAGAATTCAATTCTTAGCTCTGTAGTAATCTGGTGGTTGTAGATCTTTAATGAGACAATGAGTATTCCCTTTATTTGTTACTAATATGTAATTAACTGGAGACATTTAGCACTAATAAGTCATCTGGCTTCAACATGGAGCACATCCAAGTTTCCACATCCTGATTATGTAGTCAATGTCTGGGTTATCTAGTTTGCTCAGATCTCTGCTCAATGTAGTGAACTGTAATGGAAGAGCAGGGTCTTTGGAAATAGTGAAACCTGGGCTCAGCTGGCTTTGCCATTTACCAACTCCATGTGTTCTGGAAATCATTTAACCTTTGTCAGCCTCCTTGGCCTCAGCTCTAAAACAGATGTAATCACACACACACACACACACCCTGCATTGTGTGAGGATTAAATGAGATAACGTGCAGTACATAAAATGTCCAAATATTTCCTGACACGTTGTAGGTGGTTAATAATGGTCAGGTCCCCTTTCCTTCTGTTGCCTGTGCTTTTTTCCTTTTTGCATCTGGACTAGCAGATAAAAGTGCTAGGCTTGTTTTCTGGGTCACTCTTCATAATCCTGAAGGATGGAGAGCATTTTCACAATGTCTTGGGTAAGCATTTCTTACCTTTAGGTCCTCACTGCAAGGGTAGAAGCTACCACTGGTGGGAAAAGAGGGGAAGAAAATAAGTGAATGTTTAGAAAAAAACAAAAGGAAGAGGGTGAGAGAGGCAGGAAACGGAAATAAAAAAGGAAGAGGGTAGAACACAGAAGAGCACCTGTTGGGCGTGGAAGTACTGTTGAGAAATCACAAGCCTCAGAGCCAGGTAACTGCAGGGTGCAGAGAGAAGAGTGCTGGCTATGTGATAAAACAGACCAATGTTCAAAACCTGGCTTCTCCGATTACTAGTTCTGGGACCTTGAACAAGCTCATTTCCAAATGAAGAAACAACAGCTAAATTTCCTGAGTGCTTACCTTAGGTCAGGGCTGTTCTGTTCATTCAATTCTCACAACAGCCCCATGTGACGTATAGAACTACAATCCTCATTGAACAGATGAGGAAACTGGCTTCAGGATGTAAAGTATGTATTCAGGATGTGGTTAACATTTGTTCAAGATCACAGAGCTGGGATTTGCCCATAGACGGTCTAGCTCTGGAGTTCACACTTTAACCACTGTACTAAAGCTGCATATGTCATGGGGGTAAAGAGGATATGGGATGCAAGTTTAAGTGGGCCAAAGGACCGCCCATAGTATGTGTGGGTGCATGTGCTCCTTCCCTTTTTCTCTTCTCCTCTCCCTGGCTGCTTGTCTTCTCTTTTCCTGGTGGGAGTTAATGTTCCAGAAACTTCGTCTGGTTAAATGGGACTTGTCACCCCAGAAGGAACCCCAATGTAAGCCTCATCTCAAATACATTCTAAGTGTCACAATGAACAAGTTTCATTGGTGCAGTTGAAGCTTGTTTTCAGGGGCTGTTTCTGTGAGTTCCACCCCTGGCTGTAAATCAAAATAAATCTGATAATGGGAGAAATAAAACTATTCACCCACTCACACATGCACAGGTGCACACACACTCTCTTTCTCTCTAGCACACAGGAGTTGATTATTCAGTTTCTTTTCAAGTCTGTTTGATTGACTTTCTCAGATTAAATTAGGTCATATTTGACCATTGTCTTAAAGATGGTGGTTTTTCCTTCAATCAGTTCATTCTCTGTTTTAGCATCAAGTAGCTAACATTGTCTGAATTGTTCATTTGTACATTTGTCACCTGACAAAGAGTTGTCAGGAGCCTGTTACATTCTAAGCACTATGTAGGTATGAGAGATATTAAGATGAATGAGATGGGCTTTCCTTTCAAGTAGATCATGATCTCATGATCTAATGATCTAATGATCATAAAACCAAATAATTATGCCACAACATGGTAAGTTCAGGAATGGACGTGAACACAGAGTTAATCATTTGTATTTTTTATTTTTACAGGATCAAAACTGTGTTCCTTATGATTCATATTTTGGTTTTTCTGCTGAGAATTAATTCTTTCTGTATTCCAATAAAAAAGAAATAATCACACGTACTTTCTTTGAGTTATTTTATTACTACATATTTTAAGAGTAAGTTAGGAATCCAATTTCCTCATCATCATTTTTTTAAATTTGTTTTTAAGGTAAAATTTGTGTTTTCTATGGCCGACACATATGTTCATTGTTTAACAAAAGGAAAGAAATATGGGGGCACAAAGAAAATTGAAATTACCTGACAATCCTACTCTCCTGGAATTGTTTATTAAATAAGCAATTGACTTTAAGAGGTTTTATATTGTGCATGTATGGATGTATACATGTATGTGTGTATACATGAAAATATGGGTTTTTTTCCCTTCAAAACAGAGCCTACTGGGACATTAGATGTTTGGTACATGAAACAACCCATTGACTACAATAGACAACAGATTTCTCTTTTCTGGAAGGTAAGTTTTCATTGTCAGTGTAAAATTCAAGAGAAGTATATATTTGGTTGATTTTTTTTGTTTTGTTTTTATTGAGATATAATTAACATATAGAAAGAATTATATATTTGAACAATGTTTAAGGCCAAAAAAAAAAAAAGTTTTATTTCCATAGTGGCTTTATACAAGGCTTCAGAGACTTGGTTGAAGCTCGTTTCCTCAGCGATATCCTCAAGACACTTGACCCAATGTCATTTCCTTTTGTCAGATAAGAGTGAGAGTTCCCACTGAGTTCCCTCCTGCACACAACTGCATCTTTTCCTCATGTGCTTGCATCCGTTCCTATCTCTAGGCATGTCCACACTCTGTCCCACTGCACCATTTCTTCTGCCTCTTGACCCTCCCAGCCACTCTTAATCTCCCCTGCGTATAACATGCCCACCAGTGACCACACCACCTTATTCACTTTTTGGGAAATTAAAGATGGGAAGTCTGTGGATGTGGATATCTAGGAATATATTTGCTATAGTCACTGAAAAGGGAGAGGGTGGAAAGAAGGCTGTTCTACCTCAGGAACTCAAGTAATTGTAGACAATCGTGTGAAGAGGAATGGAAAGCAACTCCTCCTCAGGAATAGTAGTAAAACAGTAGTGATTCAAACAACCTTCCAGAAAACAGTAAGACCTAATGTTATTACAGGATGTGAGAGTTTCACACAGTGCTGATTCTGGTGTGGTTGCTTCACTTAATCCTTTAAAAACCCTGTAAGGTAGGTCGTAGGTATCCCCACTTAACAAATGGAAAACCTGAGGGTAAGAGAGAGGATGTTCTTCCCACAGTTACCCAGCTACTAAGTGCAGAATTGAGACTGAAACCCCATCCAGAACTCTTTCTGCTCTGTCATGACTCATCTTTGTGAAAAGAAAATACTATTTGAATTGAGCTCCTGATTGGCATGCTGCTAATAAGAGGTTTTCAGGTGAGCTGTACTCCTCTTTACTTCCCTACTCCTGCGTCCCTCTCACTGCACCTCTTCCATTTAAGGGTAAATCAACAGTTTTGGAATCATGAAGCTGATGAGCACGAAAGCAGAAGAGTCAGAGAAATGAATATCAAGTCCTCTGATGGGGTTAGCATGATAGATGTTGATAACTGCAGTTTTCTTCAGTTTTAAGAAATGAGCCAGGCAAGAATTGAGCTCTTTCTCCCTCTTTTCCTTTCTGTCTCACACACGCACAAAATGTCTGGTATGAGACTACTATAAATAGCTTGGTGAGTCATAATCAAGCTCTTCACTTTGAAACTAAAACTACAGCTTAAAATTTATTTTAAAATGAAGCCATGTTTAAGAGCAAGACAATTCTCAAAGCAAGACATTTAGAGTGGCCATAATTTGTGAATATTATAGAAGAACACAGCTCAGTTCTTGAGTGTTGGTTTTCATTTTCACAAGTAAGCAACTGGTTAAAACCAAAATTCCTCCTTCCATAGAGAATCCTTCCCCCTGAGTGTCCTCAGCAGTGATCTGAAGAGATAGACTGTTTTAGTTCCAATAAACATTTTTTAGCCACAGGTAATGCTCAGCCAACATGCATATGCAAATTCTTCTCTGCTTTTCATTTTAATCTTGCCCCTAAGCCCAGAAAAGCCTAAACTCTAAAGTGAGATCTTGGAATTCAAAAGAACTTGAATTCTCTTCTAGTCTACTCTCCTATCATTAGCACTGCTCCCACTCCAGCCAGGACTGACACATGCCCCTGCTTGGACTATCTTGGACAGGGAGAATTCCACTTTGTAAGCAGTCCATGCTCTGGTGGGCATCTCTTACTGTTAGAAAATTTTCCCTTTTGTGGAGCCAGAGTTGTGGGTGCATTGGACTGGAACTGGCGTCACTAAGAAACCAAAAATGTAAATACTAGAAACTTCCTGGCACCAGATGGTGATCAAGACAGGGCAACTTCAAGACCTTCTGTGACTGTCCTGTTTGAGAGAGGCTCCTTAAGGAATGTTGGATCTAGTCCTCAGTTTTTCAGGACTATCACAAGACTAAGTCCTTTTCTGCCAAACCCTGGGCTTCTTCAGTGGCCCCAAATAGGCCACTCACCTGGCAGTGGCAGTAAAAGACTGACAAGAGTTACTGAGATGAGCAGCCTGCTTTGACCACAGAGCCACAGAGCCACAGAGCCGGAGGGAATGTAAGCAGCATGCAGGCCCACCACCCATTTCACAAACAGAAACAGGTCTAGGGAAATGACGTGATTCCAAAGAGAGGATTTCAGGTACTGTGGTGCTTGCAGCTGGGAGCCTTCCTAGGCAGAAGTCACTGCTCCTGTCTGGAACCACTCCAGTCCCACTTGTCCTCCTGGGGATTCCCTATGCCACTCTCAGGCAGGCTTGGGAATTGATGGGGTGGTGCCATGACATAAGGGACCTGTTTAAATGTCAGACTAGAAGAAACACTGCAGCCAGATCAGGTGGTTTGTGGTGGGGCCCAAATCAGACCTCACCAAGGAAAGGAAGCAAAGATGTATGTGTGTTGATTTTGGCTTTTTTTTTTTTTTCACTTTGATCAATACTGGGAACCCCAGTGAGAGGGACACCCTGCCACTGCAAAGAGGGGGATTTCAGGTCTTGGCACCAAAGGAAGCCCCAGGTAAAACCCCATTAGTCTATGAACAAAGTGAGAGCATGTTTCTCTGACAGCTGGGGGAATGTGAGGTGACCTTTCATTATTGTAGGATGTTTACATCAGAAGAGAACAACTTGTTGCTGAATGGGTACAGCCTGGGTGTGTGAGGGAGTGAAGTGTGAATATAGGAGAGTGTGAGTATGTATGTGTGATTGTGCATTTATGTGAGTGATGTGTGCATGTGTGTGAGTGCAGAGAGTAAACGTGAATGTGTGACTGGGTATGAGTTTTTTATATGTGTGTGGGATGTGAGTGGGAGTGTGGGTATGTATCTATGAGTCTGTGTGTCAGTGTGGGTGCATGTAGGTGAGTGTCTTAGTCCCTTTGGGTACTATAACAAAATACCATAGACTGGGCGGATTATAAACAGAAATCAATTTCTCACAATTATGGTGGCCGGAGTGTGTGTGGGTATGAGTGTTCGTGAATGTGTGTATGGATCAATGTGAGTGTGGGGGTGTGTTGAGGGGGAAGGAGACTTTTGCTTTATTGTTCTGGCTCTTACCTACTTACTCTGGGTTTCTCCTGAAAGCTTTCTTCTAAAGTTCTCTTTCCTCAAAAATATCTGGTAGTATGCTTTGCCATAGCTATTTTTAAGAGAAAAAATACTTTCTTTGTTGAAGCCAAAAAAGTACAACTTAATCTGTGAAATAAAACACCTCAGTATTGTTCAAACAATAAATGCAATAACAAGTAGAAAATGTTGCTCTGTCACAAACAGTGCCAGTGTCATGTTAGAGCTCTTCACAGGGGGCTTTCTAGCATCCACTCCCTCACATTCCCTGTATCTTCCTTCTCCGCAAAGATTCATAGTGTTTCCTTTGTTTTGATTAAGCATTTCAATCCATGATTCCAGTACAGATTTCTTTCACTTAACATAGCATGTATCCTTTAGGAAGAAAATCACCTTATAGATAGATAGATAGATAGATAGATAGATAGATAGATAGATAGATAGACAGACAATGTATGGAAAGATATGACAAACCTCATTAACCTTTCCAATTTCCTCTGTTAATTTCTTAATCATGGCAGGTCATAAACTTTCTGGAATTATGTTTGAGGCCATGGATCTGGAAGTAGTGTGTATAAATGAAGCCAACTTCATTCATTCATTCAAACTAGCAAATATATTGAAGGCTCTCATTAGTACTAGACACTGTGCTGCATTCCAGAGATATGGAAGTGAACAAGACAAATGCAGTCCTCAGGTGCTTGAACGCACAGTCCAGGAGAAGGACAGACATGGGGATGATGACAGCACTCAGGTGTTAAGGAGGAGTTCAAGATCCAGCTAGGGAGATGATTATCGAGGTTAGCTAGTAGACCAAGGGAATGGGTGAGGAGTCACAGAGGATCTCTTGCAAGGTAATACTAGAGCTGACCCCAGAAGAACAGGTTAGCTGGGACAAGGGTGGGGGAACATTTGGCAGGAAACCAAGGACTATGGATTCAGCATGTAAAGGATCACTGTAGTGAAGCCCCATCCCATAGAAATATAAAGCAAGCCACAAAGGAGAGTCATATGTATAATTTAAAATTTTCTTGTAGCCACATTTAAAAAATAAAAAGAGACAGGTGGGATCAATTTTAATAATATATTTTATTTAAGCCCAAGTATGTATGGAATATTATCCTTTCAACATGTAAATCAATATTTTAAAATTATTGATCAGCTATTTTACATTCTTCTTACCCTACTAAGTCTTTGAAAACTGGTGTGTCTACTAAGTGCCAGCGGGTCCAGCGGCTAAGAGCTTGCCTCCAGAGGGCAGACACGTCAGTCACACATCAAGATTTTTATGGCTGCCTGCAGCTAGTGGCTCCCTCATGTAGCAAACAGCGCCCCTCTAGGGCCCTCACAAGCAATACAGAAGAGAGTTAGAGAAACTCAGTTCCAAAAGTGGGGAAGATTTGGTGGGTTTTGTTCATTTGTTAAATGACGTAACTCATTCGGATAAACAGCTACCCTCAAATCACAGAAGACGAGAAGAAAGAGAAAAGAACAAGCCCCATACACCAGTTCACAGCAGAGCCTCAGAAAGGTCTGTGACCAGAGGGAGCTTAGTTAGTACATTCTCTTCGTCTCTTTCTCTCTGTATTTCTCTGTGTCCTATGAAGAATATTACAATCCATATCACGTTGCACTGATGAGATGTGTCCTTTGGCCTCCTCATATGAAAGAAATCCAGTAAATGTAGGAAAATATTACTTGTAATCTGATTTATATTGATGTAGAACAAAGGTCTGTCATAAATCCACAGGGAAGATTGGCTGTCAGGAGCCTGAGGCCTTTATATAATTAGAGGAGGCATCCCAATCTCAGAATCAATATTTAAATACAAAAGCAACAGATGGGAAGATTTTGATAGTTTTGTTGCAATATTCAACTCTGTCTCCTTTCCTTTCCCAACCCTGGTCCTATCACAGGCTGGCACAGCATTTCTGAAGGTATTTTCAGAAAGAAAGGGTTGTTTTCCCTTGCTTACTAGTCACACATATTATAGTATCTGTAATGTAGAGAATCTTAGTTGGATAACAGAAGGTGGTCAATGACAAAGATAAGAAAGTGGGTAGCAGAGAATTAACAGAAGATAGAAAACAGAGACAGAAAGGAAGTTCAAGTTTTGCTCTAACAAAGTTTCCATTATTTTGCTGATTTTCTGCTACAAAACAAGTTAGAAATCATGATGTCATGAGTTATTAGTATCCATTAAATAAGTTCAGGGTAGCAAAACACCTGGGAGAATCTAGAAAGTGCTAACACGACAGCAGTTAAGAGCTTACCCTCTAGGCAGAACTGAGCTGCCTGGGTTCAGGGTGCAGCCTCACCACCTACTGGCTGTGTGTTCTTAAGCAAGGTGCTTAACCTCTCTGTGCCTTCCTTTCCTCACACATGCATATGGTAATAGTATGTACTACATGAGGCTGTTGAGAAGATTAATGAGAGAATCACGAAAAGCATTTGCTAGATTATTAGGAAGCAAACGTTGTGCAGGACTCTGAGGACACAAAGGTGAGCTGACAGGCTCATGGGAGGACAGATCCATAGATGGATCATTTCAATACAGTGATTTTTAAACCTTCCGATGAGGGTTATATTTTGAGGTGCTCCTTCACTTTGGGCTGGGTTGCTGAAAGCCATCATGAGTTCTGAAACCAAACCCAGGCTTAAATTATACATGCTTTGTAATCAACTGTATGACATTGGTGAGATTTTCATACAGAGCTGTGGTGGGATCCAAGTCAAGATGGCTTGACCTTCCATAGATTGGTAGAAGAGTAATATGAATATAATGGAAAAGTGCCAGGTACGGTGATTTTTATATTAGGATAACCGACTAACTCACAAAGTGTCTTAACATTTGCCATGCATCCAGCACTCTTTGAAACTGTTTGCCTCCTTCAGCCCATTGAATCCTCCAGTAAGCCTATGCTATACACAGAATTACCTCATTTTACAGATAAGTAAATTGAGCCTCAGAAAGGTAAAATAATTTGGCCAAGGTCACACAGCTGCTATGTGGTGGAGTAGGAAAAACTAAGTAGCTTTCCAAAACCAACCTTGCCACCCCAAAAGTCTTCATAGACAAAACTGTGACATATTCAAGTTCCCCACCTTTCTAATATGTCTTGACTACAGACTCTCTTCTTTGACATATTGGCAGCTTTGACATATTTTTGTTTGTTTGCATCAGGGAAAGTTAGAATAAAATATTATTTTATGACAAGTACAGTAGGTTTTTTAAAGTCCTAAGAATACATGATTTATCAATTCACAGAAACACCCTTCTTCCTATATACTTCAAAACAAAATAGGGACATTTGGAGGGCTCAGTTGGTGGAGCATGTGACTCTTGATCTCAGGGTTGTGAGTTCGAGCCCCATGTTGGGTGTACAGAGTACTTAAATAAAATCTTTAAAAACAAAGCAAACAAAAAACAACAGAGGTCTTGCATTCTGACATGTACCAGATTTTGTCCTATCACAGATACATTTACCAAGGTATTTTTGATGGTGAAAGCCTTTTCACCCAACAGAACTCTCACAATAGTTTGTGAGAGAGCTGTTCACTCTTTGCTTCGTAGACAAACCTGTCAGAAAAGCTAACTCATACTAAGTTTAGATCATTTCTTACGGAGCAGAAAGAAAACTGAAGGAGACCGTGGGACAGCTTTTCCTGCTTAGCACACTCTTACCAATAGGAGAGGCTGACAATGACAGTAGGAACACTGGCTTGAGACCTGCTTTCAGCACTGCCCACAAAGGTACAAGAAGTACCAGAGACATTGGACACATTTTGGACATTGCCTTACACCCACCGTACACCCTCTTACACCCACTAGGGGGCGCACTAAAAACTTACTTTTCTGTGGGGACTACTTGCATCAGTCTCTTAACCTCTCCAAGCTTCAGCTCCCTCAGGATGGGGAGATGTGAGGACTAAATGTGACAATAGATGTAAAGTTTCTGACTCATGGTATGGCCCAATAAATGATAGTTTCTCCCTATCACTCACCCAAATATACATTAGAATAAAATATTAGAATAAATATTAAAAATAAATACATTAGTGTATATATATGTGTGTGTGCGTGTATATATATATTGTATATATACATGTGTATATAGTGTATATATATATGTGTATATATATGTATATTGTATATATATATACATACACATTAGAATAAAAGAAGTTCATCTAGAAAGACCCAGCTGGCTCCTCAGATGGCAGTTCTTTGGGATTCACAGCTTGTCTCCTTGTGACGCAAGGCCTGTTGGCTCTGGAAAAAAAAGAATTCTGGATCTCCACCCTCCCAAAATTGTTGACCTGTTGTCTGCTGTTGATGTTCCACATCAGAATATACCACAACCTTGCAATTAGACAAGCTGCTTTCCAACATTGGGCCAGAGAGTGACTGGGGATTCCAACTATGAAACATGGTGCCCCCTGGTGACCAGTTGTCTCAGGCTTGCCAACAGAAGGAGCAGGAGTAGAGGGATCACTAGTCAAGAGCCTTGGATTCCAACCTCAGCTCCTCCATCTATCCCTTGAGAGCCCTTAAGCAAGTCACTTCATGTCCCAGACTCAATTTCCCTATTGGTAAAATGAAATGTTGAATGAACTGTTAAACTGTAGAATCCTGCCTGGTTCTGAAGTTCTGTGATGATATTCCATTAGATCAAGACCAAGTATAATCTGGAGGTGATGTATTACATGCATTATTTGCAAACTTTATGTTATTATTTTTTTAAAAAGCCAAATTGCACTGTTTTCAGTTGCTTCAGGAGACTATGTGCCCAGCTGGATAAACACCTGTTTTCCTTTTGGCTCATTGAGTTTTTTGTTCTATGGACCGTGTTGGACAAATTGTGCCCATTTTCAGATTGGTGAAGGAGACCAATTGCCTGAGTGATGTTAACCTTTATCCTAAAACTTGAGCTTAATATTTTATATAAGCATAACTTGTATGTGTATGTGTATAAGCATATGTGTATGTGTATACATATACATATATATACACACATATTTATACATACATATACACATATGTATAAATATGGGATACCATATTTATTTCTCTAACTACCTTACCTCCACCTTCACCTTCTCAATGATATTTTCAACTCCAAAATATGGGATGTGGAGGGGAAAATGCAAGGGTTTGGGTCCAGGCCCTTCACTACCCTCTAGGAACCTTCACTCATCTTTCAGATCCACATCTCTGTTCACTAGATCACTGCAGTGTGTGGTGTGTGGAAATGAGCTAGATTTCCACAGCAGTTCCTAGGAAGGTCATTGGATCCAAGATGATTTGGCATTTCCTCCTTCTTCCAGCACTCTCCCATAGGATTGAAGGAGATGGCTGATGTGTCTATGAAGGACAGTGAGAGGAAGGTAGTGAGGGTTGAGTTGCAAGGTGTTTTTTTCAATTAGGGGTCCATTTTCTCAGTTGTCAGAGTAAGACTGAAGCCCCTTGTGTTCCTGTCAAGAATGGGGAGCTTTGTGAGCACAGTTAACTCTTGAGGAGTGCCCTAAGGGGTATATGGTGTGAGGGTGGATAATAGTCCTATCTCTGGACCTACAGAGGAGATAGGGAAGGATAGAGTGATAGCTAAGGGAATTAGCTTCTCCAGTCAGCTTTTGCTTTAACTTATCCTTTTTTTCTCCTGTGACAAAAGGCATGTTTATTTTTTATTTTTTATTTTATTTTAATTTACATCCAAGTTAGTTAGCATATAGTGCAACAATGATTTCAGGAGTAGATTCCTTAATGTCCCTTACCCATTTAGCCCATCCCCTCTCCTACAACCCTTCCAGTAACCCCTGTTGTTCTCCATATTTAAGAGTCTCTTATGTTTTGTCACCCTTCCTGATTGTATATTATTTTTGCTTCCCTTCCCTTATGTTCATCTGTTTTGTCTCTTAAAGTCCTCATATGGGTGGAGTTATATGATATTTGTCTTTCCCTGACTAATTTCACTTAGCATAATACCCTCTAGTTCCATCCATGTAGCTGCAAATTGCAAGATTTCATTCTTTTTGATTGCTGAGTAATACTCCGTTGTATATATATACCACATCTTCTTTATCCATTCATCCATCGATGGATATTTGGGCTCTTTCCATACTTTGGCTATTGTTGGTAGTGCTGCTATAAACATTGGGGTACAAAGGGCATATTTATTAATAACAGTTCAGAATATCGCAATTTCAAAAGCACTCACTTTAATGCAAACAACAGGCATATAAGATTGACTGTGGTGTACAATTAAAATATTAACTTTCTTGGTTCTTGCCAAAACACAAAAATGTCTTCTAGGGAAAGACTGAATGTGCACCCAAAAGAGCCCTCAGCAACATGGCATTCATCTGGTGCATTGACCATGGTTTAAGATCCAGTCCTGGACCTTGTGGATCCAGAAGGGCACCTAGGATAGGACCTGCATTAATCAAGTTCCCAGAGACTGAAATATAAAAAGCTAGATGTTCATGGATTAATTTATAGTGAGGAATGCAGCTGTTGGGCTAACTAGGAGGCTTGAGTCAGCAGATAGGAACATTCTCTCTCAGCATGCTAATTATTTCAGAAGCCAAATTATAATCAGAAGGCCAATTTATTCACTTAAAGTGAAAAACATAAATTTTAAGTAAACCAGATGTTCCTGTTATCCCAGTCTCTCCTGAAAGATAAACTTCACAGGAAACAAAATTATTAGGAGATGGCTTGAGGGGCAGGGAATCAGAGAAAGGGGCATTTGGCAGTCCTAAAATGTGTCTTTTAGCAGCTGCACCCATGAAGGAATAGCCTTGCCAAGAAAATGGTAATGCTTAAGTCTCACGGGTTAAACCTTTTTCTCCCTGTACTAGGCATGGACGGGTACTGCCATTGCTGGCCTTGGCAGCTCTCCATTTTCATTGCTTCTGTTTCCCATGGTCCTTATCCAAACAGGGTTACAATACAAATAATTAGTTTTCTGCTTACTTTCTGGGATCCCTCCCAAATGATCTCAATTGGAATTCTTGCAATTCCAAAACTCATTAGTCACACATTTATAAACAGTGTCTTACTTTCCTAGGACAGATGGCTAATCCAGTTCATGAAGTGTGGATTTTACTAGTTTAGCTCTTGAAAATCTCACTTTTGATTTAATGAGCAGCATTACACTTTCTACATAAAAAGTTTGTGTGTGTGTGTGTGTGTGTGTGTGTGTGTGTGTGTGTGTGTGTATTTCACAGATTTAAAAATGGAGATTCAGAGGTGCTGAATGCCTTGCGCTGGCTCACACAGCTAGTAATTGGTGGGGCTGGAACTGAAACCTAGATCATCTGAGTTCAGATTCCACTCTTGTTCCATTGGATGTAATTGAGTTTTCTACTGCTGGAAGTTTCATTTTGAAACAAGAAAGGAAAATCGATGTGTCTTTAAGAATTAGCTTTAAAAAATATTAACTGATTTTTCCCCTAAATGGTGGGTTTTTGTGGAGGCACAAAAATATGCAGTGCAGCAGATGAGAAGATATAAATAAGTCATTCGGATGTAACCTGCTGCTACAGGAGCCATAAGGTCCAGGCACAAAGATCCAGCGACCTTGTTTGAGACTACACAGTAAATGGATGTGTTTCTTTACAGAATATGAGTGTATCTGAGGCAAGAGGGAAAATCCTCCACTATCTAGTGACCTTGCAGGAGGTGGCAGGGGGGAAAGTCACAATGCAGAACATCACAGAACACACCTCCTGGACCTGGATCATTCCCAGAACTGGAAAGTGGGCTGCAACTGTGTCTGCAGCCAACTCAAAAGGCAGTTCCCTGCCTACTCGTATTAACATAACGGACCTGTGTGAGGCAGGTAAGTACCAAGTTTCCTTCAATTAGTGCCTGTGGGAAACTGTATCTTACTTACCTCATATCTCCCACCGGCTCAGCCCAGGGCCTGGCATGAGTAACACAGGAGTTTGGAGCTAACAGCCTTCAGAGGCTCTTTTGCACCCGGCCTTGGACAAGTGAATTAACATGTCTGAACTTCAGTTTCCCCCTCTCCAAAGTAGGGATTATATTATCTGTCTTGCAGCTCATTGTCAGATTAAATAAAGACTAATATATAGTAGGTGCTTAACAAATGTTAGGAAATATTAGTTACATTAAATTGAACACTAATATTTGGCTAATTTTTCTAGGAGCAAGAATAGCATGTGTTGTCAAGTTCTAGAAAACAATATTCTACACGTAAGCATATTTTAAAACCAATAGTGTTGAAATTCTGGCTGTAATGAAATCATAGTAAAATTTTTCTGTACTATAGCTCTTTATTACACAAATTTAGATATGTACCAATTATCTATATTGAAAATCTCCCGACTAGCTATACACATTTTACAGTTGCATGCTCTGAAAACTAATTTCTCAAGATAAAAGCCTATGATTAGTCAATAAAATGGATATAAATGCTGTTTCTCAAATCTGTATTATAAATAGATTCCATGTCAAGATCACTGGCCTAACTTTTCCAAAAACGCCTAATAAAACTATAATTAAATCCTTTCTTAAAATCCAGTGGAACAATCTTATCTACATGTGAGTCTAGCAATCATCATTTGAAAGAAGTTTCTACTCAAACATGATTATTTTATATACACTGTTAAATCTTAGTTATATATCTTTTCAGTCATACAGCCATAAACATAGAGATAATAGAGTAGCTAAAAATAACTAGAAGAAAATACAAATAAATATAGATGTAACTTTGGGTTGGTATAGGAGTTGGGAATTGCTCTTAGCAGTAAGGGGTTGCTCTTACCAGAGGTCTGACTAGAGTGTCTTTTATTAATTCTCTCACATATAAGAAGTTCAGAGGTAGACAGCTCAGGGCTGATGTGACAGCTTGGTTATTCCAGGCTCCTTCTTTCTGTTCCCTCTGCCAAGTTGGCTTCCATCCTCAAGATGGAAGTGGTCCAAGATGGCTGCCAGAGCTCTAGCTACTTTCTTCTAGGAAAAGAAGGAAGAGAGGAGGGCTCTCACCCTGAGGAGCTTTGTTCCAGGTCACACAACACACTTGGAGTCATTGACTCTGCCTGGTCACCTGGTCACAGGTGCAAAGGAGACTTAGAAATATACTCCAGGCAGCAGTGTTCCCTTGCTAAAGATGATGAGGAGAGAGTGTTTGGGAGAATGATAACTGGTAACTGATAACCTCTGACAAATGTGGGTAGGTATCTAAGGCAGAAACCTGAAGGAAAAGATGAATTAACTGTATGGAGAAAAAGCTCAAACTGTATGCATAGTAAAATAAAAATTTTTTAAACACCACAAACAAAGCTTTAAAAACGTAGATAGCAATTTGGGGCACCTGGGTGGCTCAGTCAGTTAGATGTCTGATTTAGGCTCAGGTCATGATCTCACTGCTCCTGAGTTTGAGCCCTGAGTCGGGCTCTGTGCTGACAGCTCAGAGCCTGGAGCCTGCTTCAGATTCTGTGTCTCCCTCTTTCTCTGCCCCTCCCCTTCTCATGCTCTCTCTCTCTCATAAATAAATAAACATTAAAAATTTTTTTAAATAAATGAAATGTCTTAAAAATGTAAATAGCAATTTAAGAAGTGTTTATATCACATTTTCAGCAAAAGGAGATTATCTATCTATCTATCTATCTATCTATCTATTTTTTCAAATAAATAAGTGACCAGGGGATATGAACTGGCAACTCTAAATAGAAAAGTAGCAATAAAGATGTGAAAATATGTTCAACCTAACTAGCAATCAATGACATGCAAATTTTGAAAAAACATGAGAAACCAAATCACACTGAGAAAGAGTAAGTAGAGTTAGTATAACCCATGTGGGGAGTGTGTGGGGAAGAGATACGCTTGTAGCCTGCTGGTGGGTATGTAAATTTGTACAACTTTCTGAAGACATTTGGCCGTACGTAACAAACTTCAAATACTAACATATCTTTGACCAAAAAATTTTACCATTAGAAATGAATCCTCAGCAAATGGTAAGTGCTTAGAAGTGTAGGCACAAAGATGTTTGTGGAAAAATTTTTGAAATAGTGAAACACCACAAACAACCTGTTAAATAATAGAGAATGGACTGGCTTAATGTATCATGACTCTCACCTGCCTAATCCCACACTAGCATTAAAGTGATATTCTAATTGTGCTTTTATTGACAAGCAAAAATGCACATAATGAGTAAAAAGGTAGACTTTTTGTAGTATGTATGGGATGATGCTATTTAAAATATGTATTGGGGTGCCTGGGTGGCTCAGTCAGTTAAGCATCTGACTCTTGATTTCAGCTCAGGTCATGATCTCATGGTTCATGAGTTTAATTCCCACATCAGGCCCTTTACTAACAATGTGGAGCCTGCTTGAGATTGTCTCTCCCTGTCTCTCTGCCCAGGCCCCACTCACACTCGGTCTCTCTAAATAAATAAATGAAATGAAATAAAATAAAATAAAATAAAATAATAAAATATGTATTAACGGGGTGCCTAGGTGACTCAGTTGGTTAAGCATCCAACTCTTGGTTTCGGCTCAGGTCATGATCTCACAATTGTGAGATCGAGCCCCAAGTTGGGTTCCTTGCTGGGCATGGAGCCTGCTTCAAATTCTCTCTTTCCATCTCCCCCACTTTCCCCACCCTTTCTCAAAAAAAAAAAAAAGAAAAGAAAAAAATGTATTTACATGACTACACATTTTTTGCATCTTAAAAAAAATCTAGTAGAATGTATATGAAAATGTTAACAGAGGTCATGACTGCATCATAGGATTACAGGTGATTTTCCTTCTCTTTTGCTTTTTTTTATAAGTGTATTTATTTATTTTGAAAGAAAGAGAGAGAGAGAGTGAGCAGGGAAGGACAGAGAGAGAGAGGAGAATCCCAAGCAGGCTCTGAGCTATCAGCACAGAGAGCTCAACCTGGGGCTCGATTCATGAACTAAGCTGAAACCAAAAGTTGAATGCTTAACCATCTGAGCCACCCAGGGACTCCCCACTTTTGCTTTCTATATTTTTTTAAAAAATTTTCTTCAGTAAGTACTGCATATATAATTTTTAATATACCCTGTGGGGGTAATTGAACTCATACCACTATTTAGTATCCTGCTGTTGTTAAAATGTAATATATCAGAATACCTTCTTCAAATGCCACTGCAGTTGGGTCTTGAGGATATAATCTTGGTGAATTTTCTGGGTCTGTTCCAAGTATTTTATTTATTTATTTTTTTAATGTTTATTTAAAGAGAGGGAGAGAGGAAGAGAGGGCACACACTCAGAGGAGGGACAGAGAGAGAGAGAGAGAGGAAGAGAGAGAATACCAAACAGGCTCCATGCTGTCCGTGCTGTCAGTGCAGAGCCCAACGTGGGGCTTGATACCACAAAGCTGAGATCATGACCTGAGCCAAAAAAAATCAAGAGTCTGATGCTTAACTGACTGGGTCACCCAGGCACTCCTACAGATGCTTTATTTACATTTGGTAACAACTTCTCTAAATGACACAGTCATTATGTTAGAGTTGGCCTCTACTTTATTCATTCAGCAGTCATTTATTGAGTGTATACTACATAAGGCAGCTAGAATCCAGCAATAGGTAAAATATACTGTTGAGGTCCTCCAGTTATATTCAGTCATGGGAGGGGGGGGCAAACAAAAACAAATAAACTCTGGTACAGTGTAACAAATGTGAGATTAGATGGATGCACAGGGAGCTCTAGGAACAGAGAAAAGCTGAAGCATGGGCTTGAAGAGAATGCCAGGGAAGGAGGTAACATGTGACCCGAGCATGGAGAGCTCTGTGAGCCAGGTGTGGGAGTGGAGGTGTGTGGGTGTGTGGGTTTATTTTAAAGTGAGATCTCAGAAAGCTTGTAAGCTGAGAAAAAGACTTGGGTAGGGAAGAGTGTGAGGATTAAGGGGAGAGAGGGACTAATTAATGGAATGAAGTCCCTGGGGAGGTGAAAGATGGTGGAAAGCAGTGACAAACAAAACACCTGTTTCTCTCCTCTCAGACTGGATAGGTGTTAAAAAAAGGATGAGGCTCCATACAGATGAACATGCAGGGGAGGTAAGATAGGACAGTACTTGAACTGAGCAATAGCGAAGAGAGTTCTGGTCCTGGAAATCTTGGAGTATCAAGGATCTATGCTTCTCCTAAGACCACACCTGAACCACCCAATACCCTGCACGTCCCAGGTGACATAGAGGACACACTGGCAAATTACATGGTCCCACCCTTGAGCGCTCTTGTCTCACACATGTTCTGAATGATCTGTAGGGATAACGTACTATGATTTTGTCTCCCTTTCTTTCAGTGTATGTTAATGTATACTCCTCACATACAGAGCTTTCCTTTTAGGAAAAGAAAAGTAATACCCCCCACAGGCAGAATTATGTTGATTTTGAGAAAGTAGGGAGAGCTTTGTTGTAAAAAAAAAAAAAAAAAACACCTGCCACAGCATTGCCCATAAAGAAGCACAAGAGTGATTTTGTTGGTTTACGATGAAAATCGAATGTGTGCTAAACCCATAAGTCAGCAAGTAAAAACATATTTAATATTTCAGACCAGTCCCTGTACTCAAGTATTCTCAAAACTATGGGAAAAGTCAGAAGCCAGTACAGGGGCGCCTGAGTGGCTCAGTCAGTTGAGCGTCTGACTCTTGATTTCAGCTCAGGTCATGATCTCACAGTTCGTGAGTTTGAGTCCCACATTGAATTCTGTTCTGAAAGTGGAGCCTGCCTAAAATTCTTTCTCTCCCACTCCCTCTGCCCCTCCCCTGCTCTTATATGCTCTCTAAATAAATAAATAGACAAATAAATAAAAAGTTTTTGACAGAAGCCAGTACAGTCATAAACAGAGACCCATACAGATGTCAGAGACTGAGGCCCCAGGAGGTGAAATAACCTAGCCAAGATCAACAGATCCAATTAGTGGCAGAACTGGACTGGAAAACAAGGCCACCTGTCTCTTAGATGGGTACTTATTGCAAATACCTTATGAACCTTATAACTCTGTTCAGAAGCTCTCAGGGAAAAAGGAGATGGGAAGTTGAATGATTGAGGCTAAAGGAATAATTCTGAAAGTTGATAGAAAGAAGGTGAGTTGTTATCAGAGTTCTGAAGGAGAGAACATGCCCTGACAAGCATCATGGGAAGGAAATTCAGGCTGGTTCCTGGTAAATATGATGAGTCAGGCAGAGCAATGCCAAGTTGATTTGCCTAGCAAATTCCAGAGAAAGCAGTGGTCAGAAGGGGTCTCTGGCTATTTTAGTCCATCACCTGGCAAAGGTACTGGAACCTATAGGTGCTCAATAAATATTTACCAAATGAATGCATTTCATTCTCAAAAAAAAAAAAAAATCATGTGGCATAGCCAGGACATTGATAACAAGGCAAATGAATATAAGGGAACCCCTACTGGGGAGTTCCAGTCCCTGACAAGATGGCCAATACTCAGGGTATAGGCCCTCACCACCAAGCACAGTACTGAGGATGCCATTTGAGGGACAGGATAGATGGCTGAGTGCAGTGGGGAATAGTGTTGAAAGGGAGTGCTGAAGTAGCACTTTCTGGTTTCACTCCTTCTTATCACTCATGTTGCCCTGATATGATCATTGCTTAGACATTTCTACTATGGAGCAGGGAAGTCCAGAGAGCAGAACAGGGTAACTTCAGAGAAGCCCCAGCACCTGGCTGTGAAAGGGAGCTTAGAGCAAAGACTGCCTCTGAGCTGGCTGGTCCTTGAGATTTCTCCTGCCATCTACCCCATGGGCCTGGCAATTACAAAAGAGAGTTACAGTCCCAATCCCCCATGCAGAGCAGTGCCAGCCGTTAAGACATGAGTACTGGGTTCTGGAGGTACTAAGTATACCTTAGGGGAACCTGAGGACAGGTAGAACACAAGCTAAATCACTGTAGACTCTCTGGCCTGGAACTTTCCACCCTGGAAAGCTCCTCCTCCCCACCTGAACTTACTTGGAGAAGCACAAACTACAGTGAAGCTTTCACTGTCTCCCCACAGAAAGATAAAGGCCAAGGCTGCAACAGCAACCCAAAAAATAAGACATCCCAAAGGAGAAAATTAGGAGAAATCTGAGGGGCACAAGTTCCGGGAAAGAAAGGCAACAAAGGGAACAACATGTACCATAGAAAATCTCACTAATGCCACAGAAAGAACAAAAGTTGAGAATAAGCATAACAAATATCCTTAGAAAGATTAGAGAGGCTGGTAGAAACATGAATCAGTCAAGTCAGGTGGTTATGAAGAAGCCCCAAATGAAGAGAGTCGGTATGGAAAGTTTAATTGTTGAAATAACACAGCCAATGCGTTGAATCACACAAAGGACTCAAGACCGAGTGAGTGGAAGTTTGGGTGAGAGACTTCCAAAAGGCATCAAAAGCCAGGAAAGAAGTTGAAAAATGAGAAAACTTAAAAGACTGAAAGAATAGGAAGAGAAATTATGACAACTACTTAAAAGGAGTCCCAGGCAGAGAAAAAACTAAATGAAGGGGAAAAAAATACTTGAAAATATTTATTAAAAAATCTTACTGTGTGTACTGCTCTAGTACAGGACGTCAGTAGTGGGGCAGGCTATGCATATGTGGGGTCAGGGTACACAGAAAAGCTCTGCACCTTCCACTTATGCTGCTGTGAACTTAAAGCTTCTCTAAAAAATCAAATCTGTGTTACAAAAGTCTCTGAAAAAAAAAATTGGTAGAAGGTGGAGGATAGAGAGGTCAAAAAAAAAAAAAAAAAAGAAAGAAAATAGTGCAGAATGATCAACAGATTGATCCCAAGAATGTAAAGATGGATAAATATCAGAAAAATGTATTAATGTAATTCATCACAATAACAAAAAAGAGAGAGAAAGGGGTATGTTTTTAACAGATACAGAAAAGTATTTGGTGAAAAATATTTTTTAATAAATAATATTTTACAAAAATAAACCTAATTGGAAACTATGAAGAAACTAAAATGTTTTAGGTTTTTAAAGACTTGCTACCAAAAACCTTCAGCAAATATCATCTTAATAAAGATATATAGGCACAGTCTCCTTAAAATTTGCAACAATGAAAACATAAAAGGAAATAAGAGATTTAAAGATTGAAAGGAGGTGATTTTTTTTTTTTGGAAAAAAAATTTTATGCTTATTTCTGATAGAGTGCAAGTGGGTGAGGGGTAGAGAGAGAGAAAGAGAGAGAGACAGAATCTGAAGCAGGCTCCGGGCTCTGAGCTGTCAGAGCAGAGCCCAGTGTAGGACTCAAACTCATGAACCGTGAGGTCATGACCTGAGCCAAAGTCGGATGCTCAACCAAATGAGCCATCCAGGTGCCCCGGAAGGAGGGGATGCTTAAGTGTGCAGCTAATAAGATTACTAAGTGCAGAGTTCAACAAAGGCAGCAGACAAATTATTAGAACTAATTAGAAACTTTATCAGTTTACCAGAAATAAGAATGACACACACAAATGGTAGAAAAAGCATTAGAAAATAAGATGTTATTTAAATAGCAGAACACATGTATAAAGTGTCTAGGAATTAGCCTGTAACAAGGAATGCATAAAAACCTTAAGAAGCTATTTTTAAAACTCCATTGAAAGATATAAAAGAGGATCTGGGGCGCCTAGGTGGCTCAGTCAGTTAAGCGTCCGACTTCGGCTCAGGTCATGATCTTGCAGTTTGCGAGTTCAAGCTCCATGTCAGGCTCTGTGCTGACAGCTCAGAGCCTGGAACCTGCTTTGGATTCTGTGTCTCCCTCTCTCTGCTCCTCCCCCACTCATGCTCGCTCTCTCTCTCTCTCTCTCTCTCTATCAGAAATAAACTTAAAAAAAATTTTTTTACAAAGATATAAAAGAGGATCTGAAAAATTTCAATTAAACAGCATATTTATGAATGGAACAAATTAACATTGGAACACCATCATTTCACCTTGAATTAAACTATAAATTTAACTTAATTCCAATAAAAAATAACAGCTGGAATTTCTGGGGACTCTGATAAACTGATTCAAAAGCTATATGGAAGAATAAAGTGTCATAAATATCCTGGACCACTTTGGAAAATGAAGGGCAAAATGAGGAGGAGAATTTACCAACCAAATAGACATCACAAAGCCTAGTAGTGTGAGCACTGTGTTCTCACAAAGAAGCTGACCCCAGACATAGACCCATTAAATATATGGAACTTGGTGTATGGAACTTAGGGATAGTATCCATTAAATATATGGAACTTAGGGATAGTATCACATTTGGAAAAATTGACTCAAAGTGTGGAAAATGTAATAAAATCTATTCCCCTTAATAATTGTATTCCCTTAGCTATATTTGGATTAAAAACTTAAATGTGGCAGGTAAAAACCAGAAGCCAAGAGGAGAAAATGTAATTGAGTATCTTCATGATCCCAAGATGGAAGGATTTCATAAACAAGACTCAAAATGCACAAGCCAGGGGCACCTGGGTTGCTCAATAGATTAAGCATCTAACTCTTGATTTTGGCTCAGGTCATGATCTCCCCATGTCAGGATGCTCCCTCCCTATCTCTCTGCCCCTTCCCCATTCGTGAGCACACTCTCTCCCTCTTTCTTTCTCTCTCACAAATAAACACTTTTTTTAAAAACTGCACAAGCCATAGATAAATTTACCTAAATCAAAGTAAATATTTATGTGCAAACATATCATAAAGTTATCAGAGACTTAAAAAGCTGAAATATATTTCTAGTGTTGAAAGCTCACAAATGATTGATATCTAGAATATAAAACCTATTTCTGTAAATCAGAGAAAAGACAGGAAACTCAACGGAAAAAATGAGTTAAGTATATGAGCAGGGAGTTCACAGAGGGGGAAGTCAGAATGCTAGTAACATATGAAGAAAAGCTCAGCATCATAAGAAATCAGAAAGCAAAAACAAAACCGTAGTTAAAAACTGCTTTGCATCTACCAGATTGGCAAAAATTAGAAAGTCAGAGATACCAAGTATTGGTGGGGAAATAAGAATCCTTACGCTTTGCTTTTCTTTTAAAAAAATTTTTTTAATGTTTATTTTTGAAGGAGAGAGAGACAGAGTATGATTGGCGGAGGTGGGGGTGGGCGCCCAGAGAGAGAAAGGGAGACACAGAATCTGAATCAGGCTCCAGGCTCTGAGCTGTCAGCACAGAGCCCGACGCAGGGCTCGAACCCACAATCTGCAAGATCATGACCTGAGCCCAAGTCAAAGCTCAACTGACTGAGCCACCCAGGCGCCCCTCCTTATGCTTTTCTTGTTGGAGTGTCAACTGATTGGCTATTTTAGAGATCACTCTGGCTGTGTTTAATGAAATAATACATGTATTTATACTTGAGCAGCTCTGTGCAGATATATCCAGAGACACTCTTGGGACAGGGACACATGAGAATATGGAAGAAATGTTCATTGCATCCTTGTTTGTGTTAGCAAACAGCTGGAAGGAACCGCCTGATTGTCGCTTGGACAGAAAAAGATTTGAGGTAGCTGTCAGAAGGAATAAGCTGGATTTACATGTAGCAGCAGGATGGACATATCCCAGAAATATAATATTAAATGGGAAAGAAAAAGTAAGAAAAAGCATTATATTTACTCCCAGCACATTTCATGAAAATACAAAGCACAAACACAAAGCAACACTAATTTTCAAGGATACGTAGATATCTAAATAAACATATGGGAGGTAGATTAGAAGGATGCATATTATATTCATTACAGCAGGTACCTTTGGGGAATGGAAGATGAAGAGGAAAATAATAATTACACAGGGTCCTTGCACTGATGCCAATTCAGATTTGTTGAAAACAAATATGAAGTCCTTTTTTTTAAATAAAGTTCATTTTGTTTATTTATTCTGAGGCAAGGGAAATGGGGGAAGGCAGAGAGAGGGGGAGAGAATCCCAACCAGACTCCTCACTGTCAGTGCAGAGCCCGACACAGGGCTCAAACCCACGAACTGTGTAATTATGAGTCCAAATCAAGAGTTGGACGCTTACCCAACTGAGCCACCCAGGCACCCCCCCGCCGCCAAATCTGAAGTTCTTAAAAAGAAATTGTTTTTTTGGAAAACTTTGCTGGGATGAGTTGTTTTTTTATATCTTTATCCACCTGTGAATTTGTTTTTGTCCTTCCCCCTTTTCCCCATTAAGAGTTGTTGGCTCCTCGTCAGGTCTCTGCAAACTCAGAGGGCGTGGACAACATGATGGTGACCTGGGAGCCCCCTGGGAAAGCCGCCCCTGCTGTCCAGGAGTATGTGGTGGAATGGAGGGAGCCCCATTCCGGGAGTGACACGCAGCCCCCTCTAAACTGGCTGCGGAGTCCCCCCTACAATGTGTCCGCTTTGATTTCAGGTATTTAATTGTTCACCTTCCTTTTGGAGAGTTACTAAGCTCACATTTTTTGGAGGAAGTCACAGGTGGGAACCCAGAACCTTCTTCAGTTTACAGGCAGCTGCATAAGAGGAATAGTAATGACCTAGGGTCCTTCAGGACAGCACCTCAGAGTATACCACTGCAGGCATAGAATACCAACTGATTGACTAAAATCTCTAGTGTTTATGGAAAATTCACGTGCCTGGCACAAAGCCGTATATGCCAAATGCATCATTGAACCAAACAAACATGGCTGAGAGCTAAGTAGTAATCGGTCAGTGTGATGGGCACCTTTCACTTAGGGGTTTAGGTAATTCTCAGAACAATCTTATGTAGCAACTACTGTAGTCATTGTACAGATGAGGAAACCAGGAGATCTTTCATTACCAATTCTGCTGCATAGTATTTGTGTGATAATAAATCCAGAATTATCTATGTGATAATTAGCATCTCTAGACCCCAAATCCAAATCCATCAGTAGTTACAATCAAGTGATAGAAGGCATCTGAAAAATATATTAAAATGATTGGACAGAACTTAGTCAATGTCACTTTTAGGAATAAGTTCAGCAGAGTAGCTGAAAGTCCAGGTTCTGTGGGTTTAAGTCCTGGCTCTGTCACTAGGCTGTGTGACCTAGGGCAAATTATTTAACTTCTCTTTATCTCAGTTTCCTTATCTGCAAAATGGGCAAAATAATATTACCTACCCCGTTGGGCTATTGTGAGGACTAACTGAATTGATGTAGAGAAAACATTTTGAATAGTGCCTAACACATTTTAAGTACCTGATAATTTAGCTGTCATTGTTGTTATTATATGTGACAGGGCTAACATTCTTACAGGCTTGCAAGCTCTAAATTCTATAATATTTTTGTTACACCATGGCAATCATTACACCTGTCCAGGAGGATGTACATGCCCTGCTTACGGAGACAAGACAGATGAAATAAGCAGAGCAGAACATGTGACAACACGTGAGCTAGTCATTAACTGTGTGCCTCTTTTATACTGTAGCTGCTCAGATTTCTAGTGGGTTGCATTCAGTTTTAATCACTACACTTAAAGACAATGTTGTCTAGATAACCCAGTGAACATCAAAGGAAGATGAAAACAAGTCATTGGAGGTCTGGAACTTTTAATGTGGGAACCATTTAGCCTGTAGAAGAGAATTCTAGATGGGGGTGGGAGGTTTGATGGCTGTTGCTGGCTTTGATGTATACGTGAGAAAGAGTATGTGTCCTTTGTTGCTCTGGAGAACACAACTAAATCCTCTATGTGGAAATTATAAGGCAGATGTCAGCTCAATTTTGAGAAAGAAATTTCCTTACACATGATGATCTCTAATAAGACAATTGATTGGCCCTCAGAGTGGTGCATTACCTGTCACTAGAATTGTTGAAATAGGACCAACTTCCCTTTAGGGCTGTTATGCCCATCAAATCAAATGTAACAGTGTAACTCTAAACTGCTACAAAATTGTAAATGCTTACTATAAACTATATTAGGATTTACCTCTGTGGGATACTTTGAGCCCTGTGGTCCCTACAGTTTCTTCCTTTTAGAAATTCTATAATATTACCCAAATACCATAAAAGAGATGACAGGAGAGAATGTTTTTCATATTTAAGATATTAAATTATTTTTAAGCACTTTATAAATACTCATTTGAATGAAATCAGTATGATATTGGGTGAAATAATTTTACTAATTAAAGTTGTTCCCCTGCTTGAAAATATTTGGTTAGCTAGTAGTGTTGATGTTACATTCTGGAAATAAACACTTAACAAATTAAGTAATTCATACTTATGAATTCAATATGGCGCTCTCCAGTCAGTAAGGTGACTCATTGCCTTCGGATCCTTACCAGCCTTTTCTCATCATCTGGCTAGGGCAGAGTTGGGTGTTTTGGAATATATCCTGAAGGTCAGAATACCATCCGGCTCCTAGATTATAGGTTTATGGGCCCAGGCTAGAGACCATCAGCCCTGTCTTGTGTGGGTAGAAATGGTTCTGACCATATAGATCCACTCCTTATATAAATATGTAGATATCTATCTGTAGATGTCTAGAAATACCTTCCCTGAGGCCTAGGCTATTTGGGTCCCTCTTCTGCATGCTCCCACTGGACTTCCTCTATGATCATTCTTCATTACTGATCATTTAATGTTTGTCTTCTCCCAAATTTAATAGGTGAAATTAGCTTTCTGCAAAAAATCCACCATAGCTATAGTTTAAAAACATGGAACGGAGCCTTTGTCCAAGGGTGCCAGGTATATATGTATGCACGGGAGTAGTGGGAAATAGGCCTGGAAGTTGGGGCCAGACTATAGAAAGAAATAAAAAAACTTAGGAATGTGGACTTTGTGCACTGGACAGCAAAACTAAGGAATTTGGAGCTAATGATTAGGGTGTGTTTGTGTAAGAATTAGCCAATAAAACAGGGGTCCTTAAGGTCAGAACCAGGGAACAAGCTTATTAGGGCTCTCCTCTGCATGCAAAGGGAAAAGTCAACTAAGTTATGGATCCACATTTTCTTCCCTCCTCCACTAAGGGTGGGCTATTCACAAAAACAAGCCACAGCTTCTGATGCAGCAGTCCCAAAGCCTCTGCCCTGAACTCACATTTTGCACGGCAAAATGCAGTGATACTGTTTGCCTAATGAGCTCTTCTAGAATTCCCACAGCTATACACAGGCACAGTGGTTGGCCGGATGCTTCCAGGACCAGCGACAGCAGCCAGGCCCTAGCCCCTCCCAGATGAAATATGATTCCTTATTCCTTGTTGCCCTTTTGGCTCCTGGGTCTGCATGCCACTGTGAAGAAGCTTTGGATGACTGGACTAAGCTCACTGTGGCCTTTTCTCTGTATCACCTGGTTCATGAATATGAATGGGAACTCACCATGGCATGAGTTCGGATCTCCTTGTGGTCTCTTCCAACAGTATTGGTTACACATCTGAGGTTTCTGTAGGGCACTTGCTGGAATGTTTAAGGAACAATGGATTTTCATATAAAACACACCTTATTTAGTAAATTATTCTGCGATACAAAATTCCTCTTCCCCCAAAATAAAATGTTAAAATTGTCAGTGTAGGGGATCAGATCTGCGTTAAACAATATGGGAGACAGCCCTTACTCTGACCACATAATCCTATCATTGCCTAGTAGGGATTCGCTCTCTTTTCTCTTTAAATTTCCATTGGGAATTTAAAGATATGTCCTGCGCAGTGTCTATGAGAAGGGCCTTTTCTTTACAGGAAGTAGAATCTAAAATTCATGGAAATAAGGAATTTTGACGGGAAAGAGCAACTCGCCAGCAAACTTCATGACTCATAGAAAATTGCAAAGTGTGGCATTTTAAAAGCTAGGAAGGGGCAGTAATGTTCCTAGGTATCCTCCTCATCTCCAGGCTGTCAAGCAAATGAAATGTGACTGGAGCATAGAGGGGGAGGCGGGGGGAGGAGGGGAAGGAACAAGGGGTTGGATTACACTGAGCGTGCCCTGGTTAGAATGTGCCATCCCGCTGCCCTGTCAGATCCCCAAAAGCATCTGTGGAGTTAGAAGAGGGTTCAGGTTCAAAACAACAGTCGCACTTCTCTGCAAATAGCAAATGATTTGCTTGTAGAAGTCAGTGGGTTTTGCGGGGATTTTTTTGTTTTCTGGTTTTTTCCTTGTGAGTTTTGTTTCAAAAGCAGTCTCTGTGGTTATATTTAAATCTTTGTTGGAAATGGAATAGCTTTTGTTTCCTTAATCATGTTGACCCCGGAAAGAAGCTTCAGGTCTGCCTGTTGGCTCACCTTGAGGTGAACTTGAGAGGTAGGAGCAGTTGCTTCCAGAAGCCAGCAACTTGGCAAACAGGATGCTGAGATTTTGTGACTTAGGTCATCCCTTCACCCTCAGTCCAGAAATTTTTAAATGTCTCCCTTTAGTGACTCACATGTGATGCCAAACCTGTTGTAAGAACTCCCTTTTCCTTGCAGGGAACATAAAACCCTACAGCTGTTATGAAATCTGCGTGTGTGCACTGTCGGGGGACCAGAGAGGATGCAGCTCCATCCGGAGTAACTCTAAGCACAAAGGTGAGCCTTGGAACCTTTTGCCAAATTTTACTTTAGTTCAATAGTTTGGAGTTAAAGGGTGACAAAAGCTTTCTGTGTTCTACTTTGCAGCACCACTGAGTGGCCCCCACATTAATGCCATCTCAGAGGAAAAGGGGAACATTGTAATTTCATGGAACGAAATTCCAGCCCAGGAGCAAATGGGTTGCATCCTCCATTACAGGATATACTGGAAGGAACAGGACTCTAATTCCCAGCCTCAACTTTGTGGTATGTGTGAGGCACAAATGCAGTGGGGCCTTTCTTATTTAGATGTTGGGAAAACACACAAGTATGTGCATGTGCATACATACACACAGGTGCTAACACTGTGACTGGCACATAGTAGGTGCTCAGTAAATATTTGTGAAATTAATTGAGTGGAAAAAAATGGAAGATATCTAAACACACACGTACACAGAGTTACTATATGTTATGTGCCAAGCAAATTGAAGAAATGAAGGTAATGGACTAGGCTCTCAAGGAGCTACTCACATGGGGAGATATTTCAAAAAGCAGTAACAGCTGGGGTGCCTGGGTGGCTCAGTTTGTTAAGTGTCCAACTTCAGCTCAGGTCATGATCTCGTGGTTTGTGGGTTCAAGCCCCACGTCGGGCTCTATGCTGACAGCTCAGAGCCTGGACCCAGCTTCAGATTCTGTGTCTCCCTCTCTCTCTGCTCCTCCCCCACTCGTGCTCTGTCTCTCTCAAAAATGAATCAGTGTTAAAAAATTTTAAAAAGAAAAAGCAGTAACAGCCCATCAGTACTATTATATAGACCCTTGAGGTGTGTAAGGGATGAGTTAGAACTTCTGAATCCCCCACATTTGCAAACACTATCATAGCATATTATTTTCTCCTTAAAATGGGTAAAATACAATACAGTTAGGTAGCTTCTTATGACCCATAATTATTCTATAACTATAAAAATCTAAAGCAATTAAATTCTGGCTAGAACATTATCTCAAATGATTTCATCTCTCATTATGTAGCAGCTCCAAGTCACTTGCCAGATATGATGTTCTAATCTTTGATTTATTCAGAGTTGTTATGGGTTTTTTTCCTGGCTTGACCTTCTTTTTATTTCATAAGCAACTGGCTTTCTTTCAGGAGCATTTATCATAAAGAAGCAACATTTTTTAACTAACTTGAGAATAAAGAGAAATAAGGAAGCAATATTTTTATTCCTTCATGAGAGCTGTTAGGTCCAGGAAGAATGTAGCCTGAGATGTGGGTGCCAGAGAGCTGCCTGCAAGATTGATTTTTACCTAGAAAACTTTAGAAGTTGGTCCTTTCTCTTGACCTTAGAAAATCTTCAGTATTGCTTTTCTGAAAGTTATGACTTTTAATGCTAGTTAATTTTTATTATGTAAATACAACTTGCACATAGTAAAAGCACTTAAATAGTTCAGAAAGATATAAAAATGTAAATTATCCCTTCCTCCATACTTAGGCTGTTAGCAGTTCTTTACATGCTCTTCCACAAAAAAAAAAACAAAACAGAAAAATTAATGCATATATTTAGGGTAATCATCTGCATTCTGATCTACACTTTGCTTTTACCTCTCAATAATACAGGCTGGACCTCTTTCTGCATCAGTCCATATGGATTTGCCTCATTCTTTTTTAACAGCTCTATAGAATTCCATTATAAGGCCTCACAATCTGTCAATTAATCCACCACTGATGAACAGCACATATCTTTGAACAGAACCACTTTGGGCCCGTCAGGGTCAGTTATTTCTGAAATGCACCCCAGAACATGACGAATTGATTGACCGCTTCCTGGGCCATTTGGACACCCCCCACTTTGCACTTTAGCAGAATTGACACCAAGATGTCTGTTTACAATCAACATGGTCAGTTGGTTCTTAGAGCTGCTCTTGTACATGTTGAAGAAACTACGTATCTTATTTTACCACAAATCTGATGAATCTGAAGTTTATATAAGGGCATTTTAAAATAAATTAAAAGGAGAGGAGGTGCATTGACAGCCTGGAGCCTGATTTGGATTCTCTCTCTCTGCCCTACCCCCACTTGCACTCGCGCTCTCTCTCTCTCTCTCTCTCTCAAAATAAATAAAAATTAAAAAAAATTTTTTTCTTAAGGAGAGGAGGTGCAGATTCAAAGTCCTATTTCACACCAGTTTAAATTAAGTTTTCCTTTTATTCAGTAAGCATTCATTGATGAATTAGACCTGTCTGTCTTCAGAGAGCTCAATCTACCAAGGGAGGTGGAAAAGCACACAGAGTGATGTAACCGTTGTAATCAAGGACTGACAACTACCTATTGTATTTGGCAACTAGAAATCATTGGCAAAGCCACAGGTGCAGTCTCCAGAGAGTGGTAGAGGGCAGTAGGTTGAGGAGGAGGGAGAAAGACACCAGAGAGAGAGGCATTACAAACCGAAGAGGAGGATGGAGAGCCAACGAGGAAGGGGGCCCTGTCCTATGTGTCTGGGAGCTGTCCACTGGGCAGCAGCACTGTGGCCACACGCAGAATGCAGTTGGAGCACTCTGCCCTTCCTGAGCAGAGGGGAGGGCTACACCTGGAGCGGAGCATCCGCATTTTAGTGCCTCTCTCAGGTGGTTTCGGTTCACAGCCACTCCTCTGGAAATGTGTTGATGCTGCCATGTGCACCAATAGCACATTTCTCTACTGGCACACATGTTGGGTTTTGTTACTACTTGGCTGTTTTTGTCAACAGACTCTGAGCATCATGAAGGCAGAGGCCAGGGCAATTTGCTCACCATTGTCTCCGCCTACCAGGCATACAGGAGTGAATACTGCCCTACTCTTTGTTACACCAATGTAGATTGTTAGGTAATAACTAGTTTCCAGTAACAATGCGGCTGTTTTGTCTGGTACCACTTGACTTTCTTACCTGCAGCCTTTCAAATGATTGGCAACTATCCCATCTTCCTAAACTGGTGCCGCCTCATTTAACCACCCTGAGCCTCAAGTTTCAGCCCCCCAAGGATTGAATGCCCACCTTTATCTCTGCTGGTGATCACAGCCCAGACCAGGCAGCAGAACCGGAATTTCCTGCATGACTTCTTTCTCCCATTACTCAACCAGGTCTGTTTTGCTAGCCAAACTGAGGGAGCCATCACCCTCCTCACTGCTCCCTCCATAGAGTTTCTGTTTTTATTCTCCAAGTATACATATGTGTGTGTGTTTGTGTATAAACTTTTTTGGCCCAGCAAACCGTTCAAGACCCTTCCCTTCTGTTCTGAGGTCTCATTTCACTCTGAGTTAAGGGTGCCTTCACACGGTCGGATGGTTGACTCTGATGCTCACTGATGCTTTGCTGCAACAAGATGAGAGAAGGTCTCTCCAAAATTAATTTTTTAATCCTCTGCCGTAGGAATAAAGACAGAGTTTTTTTAGTTTAATCACATAGTTTAAGTCTGTGCGAATTCATTAGGTTAGAGTAGGCTTGGAAATTTTCCACATGGTACTTTTTCTCAACAGGATGTTGAATATAGGGGTACCTAGGTGGTTCAGTGAAGTGTCTGACTTCCACTCAGGTCATGATCTCACAGTTTGTGGGTTTGAGCCCCACATCGGGCTCTCTGCTGATAGCTCAGAGCCTGGAGCCTGCTTTGGATTCTGTGTCTCCCTCTCTTTGCCACCCCCCCCCCCGCCCCCCGCATGCTGTCTCTCAATAAATAAACATTTAAAAAATTAAATTAAAAAAAAGGATGTTGAATATAGAAATTGCTCTGATAGTCACAGCTGTTAAGTGATGTGCTTAGGCCCCTTTGGATGGATATTACAGGACTCCTTGCTGGTCACCCATAGTAGTCAGGGGTGGGGGGAGTATAAGGGCTCTCTCTGTTTTCTCCACTAGCTGGTGAACTCTTTGAGGCAGATTCTGTGCCTTTGTATACTTGGTGACTTATCCAGAGCGCAAGCTCAATAAATATTTGTGACTGTGGAAATAAATTTAGCAAACAGGAGCATTGTCTGACCTGCCCTGGGGTTTTTGAGCTGGTAACTGAAGTTGAGGCTCAAAAGTGCTGGGTTCAAGTTTCCACTTTGATCACCCACACAGGTGCATGTCAGCTGAGGGAGCCAGCAGGTTACTCCTGCCAAAGTTCTGCCCTTGATCTTCTAGTCTTCCTGCCTCGCAGCCCTAGCTTTTGAGAAGTCAGTCCAAACCTTACACCCAGCAGATCACTGGAAAAGAAGATTTCCTATGTACTACAGGAGGGAAAAAACATCAGCGTGTTGCTCAAAAAACCCAAAATCTTCCCTGCTGAGACTCTGCAGGGGTGTTGAGAGTGTAAGGGACTGATAACCTAGTAAAACTGCCAAATAAATCCAATGTACGTGCCACTGATCTCAATTTTAGATTTTATGTCAGATTGAAGCAGATCATCATGTTAAACTCATTAAGACCAGTATCTAGAACCTACCCCAAAAAAACAGAAAATCAAAATTAATGTTAAATGTCTATTTCATTAATTGCCTAACTTAGCTTTCTTAAAAATTCCACTGAAAACAATTGGTGTATTTAATTTCCTCCCCAAGAGTTCTCAAATATATCTAATAAATGTTGGAAACAGTATAGTCATAGGAAATAAAAGGAATTACTACAGCTGAGTAATTTCAAAGCAGAATGATGAAAGTTCTTTCAAAAGATTTTGCCACAGAAAATTATTTTGGTATGTTGTAGAGTGAGACCTCCGTAAATGACAGTGTCCAGGGCCTAGTAAAATATTAAGTACTAATGAATTAGTAGTTTTAAAAAATTAGTTTTAAAATAGCAGTGTGCTTTTCTCTTTCAAATTAAAACATTAACAACAACAAAAATAAGTAAAAGCCCACATTCAAATAGTTCCTGTAACATGTGCCTTTCTTCTTTTATCTTTATCCTCCCTTCAGAAATTCCCTATAGGGTATCCCCAAATTCACATTCAATAGACAGCCTGCAGCCCGGAGTAACATATGTCCTGTGGATAACAGCTCTGACAGCTGCTGGTGAAAGCCCCCCAGGAAACAAGAGGGAATTTCATCTGCAAGGTAGGAAACAACTTTAAAGATGGCACAGCCACCCTGGATTCCTACCTAGGTGTATACTCCCACTATGTTTGGCATGGAGATTATCAGATTTTCTTTAATTCATTAATTACTTTCTTGCTGCTCCATCTTTGCACTTGCTGTTTCCTTTAGCTGGACTGCCCTACCACTGCTTAGAGAAAGTATCTACTTATTTTTCAAAACTCAGCCAAAGTGTTTCCTCCTCCAGGAAGCCTTCCCAAGTGCACCTCCGTAATTCCTCCATAATGCACTACATTTGACCCCTCTTCAAAACACTGAATCCAGTAGGCAGGAACTGTTTATCTTTGAGGTCTGGTTCGGTGCCGGGGACATAGTACTTGTTCACTAAATATCTGTTCAGTGACCAATGAGAATAATCTCAACAATAACAATGGCAGCTATTGCCTATCAGGTAGTTACTATGCACCAGTCGTTGTGTTCAGTGCTTTGCACACTGTATTGGTTTGCTGGGGCTCTTGTAACAAAGTGCCACAAAACTGTGTGGCTTTAACAACAGAAGTTTATTTTCTCACAGTTCTGGAAGCTGGAAGTCTTGAGTTCAAGGTATCAGCGGGCTTGTTTTCTTCTGAGGACTATAAGAGAATCAGTTCCCTGCTTCTCCTCTCGTCTGGTGGCAATCTTTGGTGTTCTTTGGCTTATAGATCTCTGCTTTCATCTTCACATGGAGTTTTCCTTGTGTGTGTCTCTTTGTTCAAATTTCCTCATTTTTAAGGACACTGATCATGGTGGATTAGGGCTACTTACACCAGTTTGACCTCATCTTAACTAATTACATCTGCAATGATCCTGTTTCATAATATGGTCACTTTCTGAGGTCCTGGAGGTTAGGACTTCGGTGTATGGATTTTTGGGGTAAAAGGACACATTTCACCCTTCATAACACATACTTTTACTCATTGAATCCTGACCTCAACCACGCAAGGTGCCTGCTTTACACTGTTGTACCTGGTCACATAGTATCAGGCACTCAATTCAAAATGAATAAAGGAACAAGGGATTAGGATGCCTTTTTACAAGGTCCAGAATGTACAGAAAGATTACCCAAAGTCATGGAAGTGTCAAGTGGCAGAACTACAAATCAAACTCAGATTTAGTTACTTGAGTTAAATTTGAGTGACCTAGCGAACATGGGCTTCTCTCCACTGGCTAAATTGTGCTGTTCTCTCTGGCAGCACGTGCCTGCATCTTGCTCCAAGCATGAAACAAGCTGTTCTTGCTTTGCAACATGGAGTATCAGGTTGATCATTTAGGACTTGGTTGTTCTATGCCCGGTACTTCTCCACTGGGAAAGTTGACAAACCCTCTTCTCATCTTCTAGCACGCTAGCACCAAAGTTAACTTGTGAGCAATTAATCAGTTAACAACTCAGCATCTTTCTACCTGTGGTACTCCATACTTGCCCCATCTGCCCAGGAAGGAAGACAGATGCTAAAGAAATGTCAGATTGTGCTGATTGCGTGGGGTGGTAACAAAACTGCATCAACACCCCGTTCAGCCCTGGTGACACGCCTCTCTAGTCCCTCCCTGCTCACGCTCCTCCTGAACCTGTCCTGCCCTCTACCAGAAGAATCTTTCTGCAAGATACCTTGCTCCATGTTGACATCCCACCTCCATCGCAGCCCATCAGTGGGTCCCCAGGGACCTTCAAGCTAGAATTCAAACTGCTTCGTCACCAAGCCCCACATGATCTGCTCCTGTTCACCCATCTAGCTTCGCCCTCTACCACACGCTCATCTTTCGTACTTGAAAGTGTGACGAGACTACCTGGAGTTGCCTGAAGGTTCCATGCCTTTGTATAGTTCTGTCTAGTCTGCTTCCCTAACTTGACTGCTTTGCTGGCTCCACCCTCCAAACCTGAACTTTTGACATCATGCCTTTTGGGACAACATCCTGGGCTGCCCTTGGGATTATTTCCCATGCTGTTCCCTGCTACACTGCCTTGTACATGCCTTTTGTAAAAATGCATATCCCATGGCATCATGATTTATTTACATGTTTACGCATCTGTCTCCTGGACTAGATTAATGATTTAAGACAACAGAGCCCATGTCCTCCTCATCTTTGTATCCCAGCACCTAAAAGCTCCTGATACATGGTTAATAATAATGAGTGAATAATAATTATAATTATAATAATAAAGAATATACTACTAATAATAAATGGATGAATTAATGAAGAATCCCAACACATAGCAAAATACATCTTCATAGCAAGGAATCCAAACAATTTCAAAGACCCTAGTTAGAAGGCTTATCCAGTGGTTTGTTAAAATCAGTAATACCATTTCTCAAGGGCTTCCTATGTTCAGATGCATTGCCATGTGCTTTATATACACCATCTCTAATCTTCACAACAACCTGCAGGGCAGATGTCATCATTCACCTTTTGTAGATCAGGAATCTGGAGTCCATTGATCACATATCAGTCAGTGGAAAGTCAGGATTAGAATTCAGGGCTCCCAGTTCACAGCCAGTGCTTGGAACACCACACTCCCTTTCCTTCTGCCCCTGTTAGAGGAAGGAGCCCCTTCCTTAGAACCATAGAACTGGATCCCTTAGGGCCCTTCTCCCTAGCTGAAAGAACAAAAACAAGTTGGCCTTTTTCCTGAGCCCATCTAGCTAGCCAGTAGCTGTGGGTAGGTGCCAGAGGGTTCATGCAAGTATTTTAAGATGTTCATTGAAGATAACTCAGTCACAGGATTTGCTAACTTTTCAGGTAAAGCCAATTGGAGTGTGTTTGTGGCACCAAGCATTTGCGTTGCTGTCGTCATAGTGGGCATTTTCTCAACGCGTTACTTCCGGCAAAAGTGAGTTGATTATATTTTCCAATTTCAGCAATGTGATGTTTTAAAATGACAATAGCTGTTGCCACTATGCGTCAAAGAAACGGACGTTCTCATACATTGCTGGTAGCAGACTAAATTTATTCAACTTTCTTGGACAACAGTATTATGTTAAAATTTTTTTTTAAGTTTTAAAATAGACCTATGACCTATCAATTCCTAACTGGAAATTTAGTCTAAGTATATACAGATATTTAATGGCAAATATGTTCACTGAAGTATTGTTCGTTGAAGGAAAATATGAAATAACCTAAATGTCCAGTGATATGGGGTTGTTTTACTACATCACAATATATCTCATGCTGTATAGCATATTATATCCATTAAAGACAGAAAATAAAATGGTATATCTGCAATATTACATTTTAAAAAGGTTGCAAAGCAGTATGTACTTTAAAAAGTACATGTACACATGCATACCTATATCTAAGACAGACCATTTAGCATTAAATTTGGTTCTATATGCCAAATAATAGGACTTAAACTAGCTAGCCCTGGACTTTCTCGCCCAGGTTAAGGAAGTAAATTCAGGTTAAGGGCTGGTGTGGTAGCTCTATAGTCACCAGGCATCTAGGCTCTTTTGATCTTTTTGTGCCATTATCTGGACTTGGCTTCCACAAGCTCACTCCATGGTCCAATGACTGCAGGAACTATAGCCATCATGCCTGCATTCTACAACTATAGGGAGAAAGAAGCAAGGTACCCATTATTTCCCTTTTCAGGAGCTTTTACATGAAGAAGTCAGACATGATACTTCTGGTTACACATTGGCCAGAACTGGAGCAAGGGAGATTTAAAATTGCGGTCCTACAGCTGGGCTTGTTGTCACCCCAGTAAATCAGGGTCCTTTTCCTAAGGAAGAGGATGAGGGAGTATTGGGTAGTGATTAACGCTCTCTACCCCAAGGATATGCACCAAAATATTAATGAATGGTAGCTTACCAGGATATAGAATAATGGGATTTTAGTTCTATTTATTTTCTACAATTTCTTTAGGCATTATTTTGTAAAGAGAATTTTTTAGAGTTATTCGATAAAGAGTTTTCTTCAAATGTTGTGTAAAGTAAGAGAAGAGGTCAAAATGAAACTAGCTCAAAGTCATTGTACTAGCCATTGAACTTATCTGAAAGGCTTTACATTTATTGAAGCTCTCATATGTGATAGATACTTCAAAGCAGAGCTCTCTTTAGGTAGACTTTGAAAAAGTTGAATTCAAATAGAATCAAGTAGGATCACATTCATCCTCTTCAGGGAAATATTACCAGTTAGGGTGAAAGCTTTTTTTGTTAAAAGAAAACAAACACCCCCAGATATATGGCTTTAAAAATAGTTTATTTCTCTCCCGCATAATAGTCCTGAAGTAAGTCATCCAGGTCGGTTGGCAGCCATGCTCCACACAGTCATTAGGGACCCCGTTGTCTTCTGCTTTAGTGGCTGAGCATCCCTTGGACATTGTCCTCATCTGTATGATCTGTACTGGGTCACAGGTACCTCTGCTCACAGTTGTTCGGAGAGAAACCAGTCACACAGACACATCACTTGCTTCAAAGGGCTAAACATCCCGAAAGCTTTCCATTCTTATTAAATATCAAAGCTTATTAAAGCCAATTCTTCAAAAATGTTTCATATTCGCTTTGAATTTTTAAAAAATAAAACATTTAACTCACATGCATTTATTAGAAACATTTTTAGGACTTTTTTCCTTTCATGTCATAAAAGTAATATAAACACATTTTAAGGTATTTTTTAAAAACCAGAGGATAAAGAAAAAAAGACCCATAGTTCTTCTGATCATCAAGTACAACTACTGTTAACAGTTTGGATATTTCCATATGGTATTTTTTTCCTAGGCATTTTTTAACATTGTTATTGTTCCTGTTTTGTTCTTTGTTGTGGTGGTTTTTGTTTTTGTTTTTTTTTTCCCTTTTTTCCTTTTAGCATAATACTTTACCTGTTATTACAAACTTAAAAAAATTTTTTTTAGATTTACATCCAAGTTAGTTAGCATATAACAAACTCTTTATAAACATTTTAAACTAAATAGTAAGTTCTCCACAGGTGGGAACCATGTCTTCTTGTTTGTTTTTTCATCCCCAGGATATGGCATGTGCTCATCATACATTAGGGGTTCAGTCGGTGCTTGTTGAATGAATGCATGGCTGGACAGTGACAGCTAAACATTTGTTGAGTAAAAGTTCCATAATTTATTTAGCAAACCCCAAATGGTTGCATTATGACTATCATCTATCTGAACTTCAGAAAAAACTAGTCTAGCCTTGGATGATGCATCATCTTTCTCCTTCAGTGTTTTTTATTTTATTCATTTGCACACTCCTACCGTGAAATCACCACACTAAGAACCGATGCTTCCATGACATTGTGTGTGTGCATGCTTAACCAGATGTCATTGTTTTCTTTATCTGTAGGGTATTTGTTCTCCTTTCAGCCCTCAGACCTCAGTGGTGTAGTAAAGAAATTCCAGACCCAGCCAATAGTACTTGGGCCAAGAAATACCCCACTGTGGAGGTAAGGTTATAATGCCTTAGTGGTGAATTGATAGAATTCCAGTGATCTAAGTTTCCCATTAGAGTTATCAGGAGACCTAGGTGCTCATTAGTCCCTATGGATAAGCTGAAGCCCCTAGTGCTAGGTTACCAACTGAGTCAACACTCCCATACACAGGAATTTTCTGAAGCTTATGCCCAAAAGACTAAAAGACCCATAGCTTTTCATTCCTCTCTATGCCATAGGTTCCCTCCTCACCTCCTCACCTCAATTCTTCAAAAGACATAAAAAAGCAAGTATTTTTGCCATTTGCTGAGCACTAGCCTGACTCATCCAAATTTAAGAGAACTGAAGCTTTACTGTGACATTTCCTGTCCTGGGCATTGAACAGATAAATAGAGCTCAGACTATTTTGGCATTGGCAGGAAGCCAGTCATTCCATTGTGCAAGGAGAAGGTTTTAAAGGAGAGGTTGCTCTGCTGGCAGATGGGAGAATGGAGAGTAAAGGATGGGAAGGGCATTGCCGCACAGCCCGAGGTGGTGAGAACAGCTCACGGGGGGCAAGCTGGTCATCTTGGGTGAGGGGTCTGGGAGTTGGAGGCATCTGGACATGGAGCAACACTGTGCATTTAAGGGGAGCCAATGGGACAAAGGCAGGATGCCAATATTCTTCCCGTTGCCCAGGACCTTGCAGCCCCACACTCTATTTCTCACACTTGCTAGACATTCTCCTCCAGGATTCTTCTCCTCAGTTATGCAGTAAATTCTCTCATCCACACCCTTCCTCAGGCAAGAAGGTAGTGGTACCAGCCGCTGCTCAGGGAAAGAGCAGGTTTCAGCCGTGTCTGTCTCAGTGGGAATTGAGGTCACTGCAATTAGTGCCTTTGAAATAAAGTTTGGGTGCAGACCCACCTCGCCACTCACCATGTGGATGGCCCTTGGGCAACCTGCCTGATGATCTGAGCCCAAGTTTCATCCTCTGTAAAACAGGAATTGATAATATCTCCCATGTATACTGTTTGTGAGGATTGAGTAAGATGCCATGTAAAGCACATGCATCATACAAGGCAAAGATCCTTCACTTTATTTCCGGAAAGACTCACACTTGACATCTCCTTTCACTGTTGAGGGATTTTGTCTCTGTTAAGTTACATTAACAAGAACAATAATAATAATAGTAGCTTTTATATATGTGCACATATGATTATATATTTATTTTATATATATTATATACAGGATACATAATTACATATAATATAGTATATAACTATATTATTAAATAATATATTCAGGGGCGCCTGGGTGGCTCAGTCAGTTAAGTAACTGACTCTTGATTTCAGCTCAGGTCATGACTCGAATTCATGAGATCGAGCCCCGTATCAGACTCACACCGGCCATGGAGCCTCCCTGAGATTCTCTCTCTCCCTCTGCCCTTCCCCCACTTGCACACATGCACTCTGTCTCTCAAAAAAATAATATATTCATGTTTATATATACAGGCACATGCCAGATTTATTGCAGATTTGGTTTCAAACCACAATAAAGCAAATACTGCAATAAAGGTAAATGACTTTTTGGGTTTCCTAGTAAAGTTATGTTTTTACTATACTGTAGGTCTATTAAGTGTGCAATGCACTGTCTAAAAACATAACGTATATACCTTAATTTAAAAACACTTTATTACTAAAAAATGCTAATCCTCATCTGAGCTTTCAGCAAGTCATAATCACTCAACACAAATCACCAAAACAAATAATGAAGAAGTTTGAAATGTTGCAAGAATTACCAAAATATGACAGAAACACAAAGTGAGCAAATGCTGTTGGAAATATTATGCCAGTAGACTTTTTTGAAGCAGGATTGCCACAAACCTTCATTTTGTAAAAAAACAAAACAAAACAAAACACAGTATCCAAAGTGCAATAAAGCCAAGCACAATGAGTTTTATCTATAATATATATTATATATATACATATACATATATATATATATATATATATATATATCTTTTATATGCCAGCCACTCAAAAAAACCTTTCTCAAGCATTAAAATCTAATCCATACAACAGCTTTATGAGGCTGTACTATTGTTATGCCCATTTTTCAGATGAGAAAACTGAGGCACTGAGGACTAAGTAACTTGCCTAACGCTAGCCAGCTAAAATGGTGGATCCTGGATTCACATACAAGTAGAATGTGCCATCTGCCTTTGTATTATAGGCTCTAAAAGACCTTTAAGCATAGGGTGAGCGGAGTATTTCTAGTAGTCAACACCTCTGAGCTGAACAGACTAACTGAAGAGGTATTCACACACTGGGCCCTCACTTGGTGGCAATCTTGCAATGATCTACGGTCATGCACTCAATAAGGACACCAATGCTAGTGTCAGAGGGGATTCAAGTACCAGGAGCTGAGTCAGCTGAGCTTTAAGATCCCTGTCTTCCAATGCTGACATTCCACAGTCCCAAGTCCTAAGAGCCTGAAATAGCACAGTGGGAAGCAGCTCTGGGTCAGTCCCGGACACCTGGCTCCCAAACTTGTAGCTTTGGCGTCATGGTCTCTGTTTGCCTGTTTGAGCATGAGGGGATACAGAGGCAGACAAGGCCTATGAAGGGCCCATAAAAACCTAGAAGAAATGCTGAGAAAGACATACAAAGGGTTAGAGACAGTAACAAGGAAAAAGATAGAAGAAATTGCCATACATAGGCCCGAAGTTCATTGTAGCATTATAAATAGAAGCCAAAAAATTGGGCATAATGGAACCTGCCACCAGGGGAGCAGGTTAAACATGTGGGTACATCCATACAACAGGATATTATGCAACTACTGAAAAAAAAAAAAAAAAAAGATCTATAATGTGTCTAAAAGTCCCTAAGACACCTAAAGGTAAAAAAAAAAAAAAAAAAAAAAAAAAAGTTTGTAACAGCTGTCTAAAGTGGGTTTCATTTGTATAAAGAGAGAAATTTTATATACACTCAACTCCAGCAATGTATAGGATATTTCTCGGAAGCCTACATAGGAAACTGATAATGTTGGTTGGCTTTGGGTAGTGACTTGGAGATAAGAGGGCCACTTAATTTGCATTACAGAGTCTTTCATTACAAAATGATGTGCATATATAGGTCTTTTGCAGAACAAAAAAACAAAAACAAAAAACCCAGTAAATTAGAAAATAAAATTTAGCTTAAACATGGTATCTGTGGTGATGGCCTTGAGGCAGCCTCAGAACCCCATGTCACTTGACCCTTGAAGTGGGCAGACTGCTTCTAAAGACCCTTCTCTCCCGTTAGAGGCTGAGGCAGACATCAGAAGCACAACAGTCTGTCTTTCACCTCCAACAAAATTCTCAGGCCTTAGATCCCTGTACTACTTCTTAAGATGTGGCTAAAAAACAGGTCTTTAAGCTCTGGAGGAAAAGGCCAAATCATAAAGGCAACCACTAGGATGTTCTCCATTTTGAGCCTGTAGAAGCTAAACAATGCCCTTGAGATACCTGAGGACTTGCCCTAGGACATGTTACCCAGAGAGCCTGCTTTGTACACACTCTGAGGAGCAGGCTCTACCAATATGGCCAAAGTCTTCAAGAAGGCAGAGCAAATGCCCCACTTATGGAAAAAATAAGCCATTTCTGACCCCGTATAGTCCCTCCCACATCTGGGGTAACCGTGCTTTGGCAGCCAAAGCAGAGAAAATGGCAGCTGTGCTTCCCAGAGCTAAAGGCCATCTTCCAAGCCAGACTGTTGTGCCAGGGCCAGTTTGAGTAACCATCAGAAAAGAATACTTCCCCCCATGCCCACCCCCCAAAAAACCCCACACACGCACTTACCCTCTAGCTTGTCAGTGTCCTTTGTGGAAGTCTGTCCTGAGACCTCACCATCATTCACTTTTGGATGCTTGTCATGCTCAAGGAAAGGAAGGGGACATCAGAAGCAAGTCCAGACCAAAAACCACTCTTGCACAACTTGGCATTTGACAGATGAGGGAACAAAAAGCCAGAGAGGTTGATGGAGATTTCCCAGGCTATTGAATATCAGAGTTGGGAGTAATCCTCAGGGTTTTCCCTGTCATCCTACTCTTCCCTTCAGGCATGAAAGATCTCTATTTGCAGATGGCTTACGGACATGTAAAAAACAAAAAAAAAATTTGACCGTATAAAACATCATGTACAAAGAAGGCCTTCATGAAAGAGGAAGGCATCAAGCAGAAAAAGGTGCAGAAAACAGGAGGGTGGGAGGCTAGCAGTGGAAGCCCAAGTGTGTTGGTGGCTTAGTAATGTGCTTAGTAAGACCAGGACGGTGTGCCTGAAAGTTTTTGAATGGAAATATGGGGAGGTAGAGGAAGGTGCAGGAACCTGCCTGCCAAACTACAGGCTGGGAAGCTTCACTATGTAAGTCTGAGCTGTTAAAGGCTTTGGAACTCTGCTTTAAAAAGATCAAGCAGTGTGAAAGATAGTTTTGAGGGGATAAGTAGAGTCCAATGAAGCCCAGAAAGAGAAATGTTAACAGAGTGGTTGGACCTGGAGGACTCAGGAATCTGTAGTAAGTTTAGAAAGGAAAGAGACTGGACATTGAAGAACTGGTAACTGAAGTGATGCTGACCAAGATAAGAGTAGAAAAAATTAGCTATAGGGGAAAAAAAGATGAAAATTTTTTCCAAAAGTTACTCCAAAAGGTCTTTCTTAAGAGAACTGAGATTATTACCCTGGACCATTTAGTTGTATCAAAGCTCAAACTCATTAGCATCCCTTAAAATTCTCTTCATCATGTGACCTTGTATTTCCAAAGCTTCTGTTTACCTGTCAAGAGAGAGAACTTGCATGTTCCAGAATAGACCAGTCCTCCTTGCCCATCACCTTCCTACCTGGAAAGTCTCTCTCAAGATTCAGCTCTAGTGTGACTTTTAAAGTCCTCCCTGCCTCCTCCCCCAGACGGAGGCAAGCTCAGCCTTCCCTTCGCACCCACCATGCTCTCTATCCTAAGAAATAGCTAGTACAGTTGGACTCCTCAGAAGTAGTCTGGTTGAAGGTTAAGTTTGGTAGGTAATCACTCATTGGCAGGGGGTTGAGAAGTCCATGGCTCCTGTCTGCTCCCCGACGATGTTAACTGTTTCACTCCTGCCACAAAGTCAAGGTCCCACGATGTCCCACCTAGAACCAATCAGGCGATGCAGGCTGCAAGGCCTTTCAGAACCCTGAAGTCAGTTGTCAAAGGATACTTCTGTAACAGAGCTGTATTATTAGCCTGTTCCTCCCCTTTCTCAGAAGATGCAGCTACCCTTGGACAGGCTCCTGACAGACTGGCCCACTCCTGAAGAACCTGAGCCTCTGGTCATCAGTGAAGTCCTGCATCAAGTGACCCCAGTCTTCAGACATCCTCATCACCCCAACTGGCCAGACAAGGGACAAGAAATCCAAGGTCACTATACCTCTGAGGAAGACACAGGATATAGTGCCTCAAGCCTACCACCTCCCAAAGCTCTCATAGCAGAGACAGGACTAGTGGATCTGTACAAGATGTTGGGGAGCAGGAGCCCTGACTCAAAGCCAGGACACCTAGCTGGCCCTGTGACAGTACTCCCAGTGGACTACCTTCCCACCCATGAGGGATACTTACCCTCCAACATAGAGTATCTTCCTTCACATGAAGCTCCTATAACTGATCCTCTGGAAGAACTAAAGCCTCAGCACATCTCTCTTTCCATTTTCCCCTCAAGTTCTCTTCACCCACTCACCTTCTCCTGTGATAAGAAGCTGACTCTGGATCGGTTAAAGATGGGGTGCAGCTCCCTCATGCTGTGAGTGGTGAAGCTTGGAAAGTCCATGTGCTCCCAGCCCCCAATGTGTCTCTCATCCCCAGCCCACACTGCTCCAGTGGTCATCACCTCTGGGGTGCTGCTATCAGGTCTGTTTCCAAATAGAGGGCAAACAAAAAGCCCAGGGTTTGTCTTGGGAACTGAGAATTGGCTGTAACCCAGATGCCTGTCTTGCCTTCTCCAGAGCCTTAGGACTATAGTTAACCCTTGAACAGTGTGAGGGTTAGGGGCACAGGCTTAAATCTGCATAACTTGTGACTCCTCAGAAAGTTAACCATTGTTCGCTTTTTGACCACTCTTACTGGTAACATAAACACTTATTTTGTAGATGTATTTTATATACTGTATTCTTGAAGCTAGAGAAAAAAAATGTTAAGAAAATCGTAAGGAAAAAGATTTATAGTACTGTATTTATTGAAGAAAATCCACCTAAGTAGACCCACACAGTTCAAACTTGTGTTATCCAAGATTCAATGGTACACCGTGTGTACCTAGAGACTCCAATCTGGGTTCCCACAACTTTCTTTGCCAGGTTGGCCAGTAAAGGGAAAGGATAGAATGGAAACCAAGGCTCTTACTAGCAAGGGCTAAGAATCCAAGCTTTATAAAGCTGCTACTCCATACCAAGTCATACACCTAGATCAGAAGCATCCAATAGGCCTAAGGCAGAAATGTTCTCTACATTTCTTTACTGTTCGCTGCAGTCGATATGAACCACATTGGCTCTTGACCACTTTGGAATGTCTAGTATGACTGAGAAGTGAATTTTGATTGTAATTAGTCACATATAGGAGGGTACAGGTCTAAATTACGGATCCACCAGTAAGAATTACAATGAGTCTTCAAAACAGATCAACCCAGTTTTACAGAGGAGGATGTAAAAGATCGTGGTGAACATCAGTATTACAAGAGCTCCCAAATGGTCATGACTGTTCTTATTTGTGAAAGCCTGTACAAATACACCTTTTTCCTAGTTTTCCTATTGTTTTATTTTGTCTTCACCCTCTTTCAGTGAATCAAGAACAACTTACTGGTGGAAAGTTCCTGTAAACCCACAATATGACCTTGGGAAAACAGCTTCCCCCCTCTGAAATCCAATGTTTTGGAAAGGAGTGGGCCAAAGGCTTTCTGACACCTTGTTTCCTCTTCTTTCTGCTGTAGCAGCTGTTGCCTTCAGGATCAGGGCTATCTCAGGGTCTAATGGTTGCACTTATGTCAACCCTTTCTCCCCAAGGCATCCTGCTTTTCCTTCCTCAGGAAGACAGAACTGATGCTGAACTGAGCCTAGGAGGTAATTCTTTTTCCCAGCATGAACTTGGAACATGATACATGTTGTATTCACTTAAAGCTGTGGCCGCTGGCTTGTCACCTTCCCCACCCCATCACTGCTTCTATCCCTTCACTGTAAGCCCTTCTGCTAAGCTGGTAAGGGAAGTCTTTTCAAAATGCTAATAGTACCCTTTCCAAACTAACAGGATGAAAAGTCCAAGAAACCTTCTTAAATCCCTGTCAAGCTCAGGGCCTACACCCCAGCCTGATCCCAAACCAAACACTGGCACTGAGACAGCTTTGGTTTACCAAATGTCCCTCAGAGCTCTAGGAACTCAAGTGATGAACATTTGCTCTGCTTGTTCATGTTTAATTCTTTATGCTTCCTGCCATTCCAGATTTAATACAGTTCTTTCAGGCTTTCTTTGAGAAGCTTAGTAAGTTCCTTCCTTACATCCCTATTCTACTCTATTTAGGTGCTGCTCAGCACCGCCACACATGCTTTCTTGAATCTCAGCAGCTTCAGCGTTTGTCTATACCCAAGATGCAGTGCCCCTTGTTTGACTGTTTACAGTGTGTCGTAACAGACAAGGCCACCTCCTCAGAAGCAGGCTAACCTGTCACCTCTTGACAATGGGAGCCAACTTCTCTTGTGGCAATACCTGCTTTACCTAGCTCTGATTTTTTCTTTTGCTGGCCTGATACCCATCTTAGTCATTCTTCCCCTCCCCACTCAGCCCAACACCCAACTCCCAGTCTCCCTATTACCCCTCTAGACCCTTTCCCTTTCCCAAGTGATACTGCAGTTATTTGTGTTCCTAGAAAGTAAAAATAAAGAATTTACTGGACTGTAAATAACTTGAAGGCAGGAACGATCTGCTTCCCTCACACCATACCTGGTTCACAATAGGCTATCAGTAAAATTAAGGAGCCATCACCTACCACTGTTTTCACCTTGTTCCTTCTGTTCCAGAAGCCAATCTAGCTGTGCCTGCTTCCTTTTATTGGGACACTTGAGTTTGTATTTGTTCTTCATTCCCAACATTCTACCCTACTGTTCACTGACAGCATTGCTATATAATACATGTAGCAGTGGTTCTTATTTTAAAGACCTATTTGAGCATGCCTTTGGCTGCTCACTCTGCCAGATAAAATATCCTCTTTCCATGAATGACAATATCCTCTTTCCATGAATGACAGAGGATGGGTAACCCTGTTCTGCCTTTGCCAAGGAGTTTTTGATTACAATCCCCTCATCCTGCAGATGCAGTCAAAATACCAAATTGGGCTGCCTCCTTTAACCAGGACTAGGTGGAACTCATAAATATTCATACATATTCATACACCCAACTTTCATTACACAGGAAAATTAGCTATGATTTTAATCCTCACGCCTTCCATACATCCCAAAGCCAACACGGAAATCTCTGCTCTACTGAAACACATCAAACTCCTTAATTCTCTGAGACCTAAATACTACAAATAGAGTCCAAGTTTACTCTTAATGGATTCATGGGAATCTCCACCACTAATTCTTGTGCAGAGATTCTTATCTGACATTGCCCCTTGAAAGGACCCTCTTTCCCAGAAGCTAGAGATTCTACTTCCTGGGTCTCTGTCTTCCTTTTAGGCAGTAAGAAAGTCAAACTAGTGTTATCTAGTTCTTTCCCTTTACTGACTTTTCACTTCTGTCCTAATTTCTCAGCTTCCATTAATAGCCCACAGCTGCAACTCACCAATGCCCTGAGGCCAGTGAAAAACATGCCAGCTAGGCACATTCTATTCCTGTCAATCCCCTATGTTCGATTCTTGGTTTTTCTCCATTAGGCTGTCTTTTTCCTTCATGATACAGTTGTGATCTGTTCCAATATCTCAGCTCAAGTCCTCCAAAGGAGCCCAGTTTTTCTCTTCCTAACCTGCAGGACTCCTGGACATTCATAGTATCCACCCTATGAAAGGCTGATAGGTGAACTCTCAAGTAAATCACTTCTCTGGAATTAAGAGATCAGAAAGGTTTCTTCCTTTCCACTAATAAAAGATAAGCAATTTAACCAATTGCCTGTCAATGGAAAGAAGTGAGATCTTTACATCGCAGCCTATACTAAAGCTCCAATAAACTAAAACTTTGCAAAACACACACACCAAGTTAGATAAAAAATAGTTGCAATATATGCCCCCAAATAACTAAATTAGGTGCTCTTACAGATCAATATGAAAAAAGCCAACACTTTAAAGTAAAATGGACTGAGTAGAGCCAACTCACAACACATGTAACTGCCTGGTAAGCATAAAACAATCACCTATAATCAAAGGAATGAAAGATAATGCCATTTTTCACGTATCAAATTAGAATAAACTGGTGCGCACAACCAGGAATGTAGTTGGCTTTCTGGAAGCAGTTGGACAATAATATTCAATAAAATTTGAATAAGCCAACTCCACACCTAGCAATGCAGACTAAAGAACAGTATAAACATCAAATAGGATAAAGGACTGATCACACCATACATTAAAATGGAGAGGGGGCCTAAATGCCCTTCAGTAGGTACCTGGTTAAACTATAATCTATACAACAGTTTTATGGAATCTAAGATTCCACTAGTTTTAGGACACACCATTACGTTATGCTCTGAGTAGGAAAAAGTGCTAAACTCTAATATGCCATCAATTTCCATGATGGATGTTCCCCCTGCCCCACCATTTTAACATGCCTGAAATTGGAATGGATCTTTGAACTGATGAAAAGCATACTATACATGCTTTTTACAAGTATAATATTGGACATGGAAATGGTCAGTTTCAAAAGGCTGAACTGAATCATCTCACTTTTATAAATCAATGCAAAACAAACAAACCCTGGAAGAATATACACCAAGATGCTGTAGTGGCTATCTCTAGCCATAGGTTTTTAAATTACGTTCTTTTCACCAAAAACTCATTACTCTTGTAATAGGATAAAGTCAATAAAATATGAAGTTATTACCAATTTCCTTCCGAAGACTTGAAACAGTGGATCTAGAGACAGACCCTATTGAGCACTTTAAGCCCATGCTGCTTTCATCCTCCACCGTGTTTGGCACTTTCACTGACCATTAGTACTCCTGTCAGAGGGCACAGCAGAAAAGTAAAAAAGGCAAAGTAGGTGACATGCTTGGTAAGGGTGGGGGTTAGAAATTTTAGGGTAATAACTTAAAAGCAGTGGATCTTGGAAATACAAAGTTTTTATCATAAGCCAATTTCCCCCAAATCCCCATTCTAACGGAATAATGACCAGTAACATCAAACACAGTCCTTAGTACATGCATTTTTGAAGGGTGTTATTAATGCAGTGCTCAACTCTGACTGGTTAAGGTATTAATACCCACTACTCAAGTGGGGAAACATACAAATTAAGTAACTTCTAAGTCATATAACTAATACCTGATACTGGAGAGTCTTGTTTCAGAGAATAACCTTTATAATTCTTTCCTATGCAAAAGACTGCTCTACAAATTTATGTCAACTGGGGTTTTGACTATAGTTGACTATAATTCCATAAAAATCTTTGATGCTATTTTTACTAGGTAACAAAAAACTGGCATTTCCATACTTTTAAAGTTCTACATCGTTATTTTTCTTGAGAAATCTACATAAAACCTTGGTAAATCTTAAATGACCAGAAAAAATCTGGCACTCCTGAACTTGCTAATTTATCTCTCCAGCTAATCTAAGTCCTATAAGACACAGGTAGGCCACAGAAAGGAAGTAACTAACACTCCCAGTCAACTCCATTATTTAAAGGAAATTGATAAATGGAGTATTTAAAGCTACATATAAAAACATTATGCCTTTTCAATAGAAAAATAACCAGAGCAATGTTGTCTTTAATTAAAATAGCAATTACTCTACTTAACTTACCTATTGATTTTTTCCAAGTAAAAGGCTCTCTTAGGGCTGCATTTGACTTAATATTTTTGCTTATGTAAATTGTTGAACCATTAATGTCCTCCTCCATTCTGTAGTAACTGACTCATTTTGCGAGGGGTCATTTATTTCAGCAGCAAAACCATTCTTAAGTTGGTTCTGCTGAGATTTCAATCACATCTCTGAGACACACAAACATATTTATGTGCTGTCATAGTTTACCTTTAAGTCAATTCATACCTGTTTTAATTTCCACAAATTTAAAGAATTCTTCCTTGCGAGACCCTGGCCTTATGTAGGTAAAAGAATGTTACGTATCTTGTCAATTTTAGATATCTTACTACCTACCTAGAGGTTACTAGGACCCCAAGGGAATACTACAGTAACTATTAGGGAGTTTCTCAGAGAAGAAACTGTTCTCAAAGCCCTGAATTGTCACTGAAAAGGCCCTAACACCCCATAGCAGGATACTTTTACTAGTTCAAAAAACTGAAAATATTCCTTATAAACCGGGTGAAAACCAGTAACATAAGACATTTGTTCTTTATGAAAGAAAATCTCAATTCAGCTGCTAAAATGGCAATTATATACATCTTCCAACATTAGCGGACGATATGCCTATGTTAAGCTGAGGGCACATTTCTTGTGCCATCTAAAACCAAGGAGCCTGGAGACACACATCCCTACCTCTCCCCAACCAAAAAACCTCTCTCAAGGTGAAAATAGGGGATCATAGATTTCATTTAGAAACAGAAATCTTACTTTATTCCACCACATAGAGAGTAAAAGATCATTTGTCCCTCTGTAGAAAATACTTTTCCTAAGTTTCTTCTCCTCATACTTGTATTACAACTTTGACTAGATTCCTTTGCATTCCTATACATTCCCTTTAGTTTACCCCTCCTGGTCTATGGCAGGGTAGATTTTCAGAGCAGCTGCAAAGACAATTTTTAGAAAACACCCACTTTGACCTGCTTGCAATAGACTAAAATAACTTGCAAGGATAATTAAGTCAGTAAGCCATTTCTCCAGCTATAGATGCAATCTTAAATCAATTCAAATTTTTCCTCAAAAAATCTGTAGTTATTTTAAAAATCTAGTAACTCTAAGGAGCAAGACTGATGATCCTGAAAATAAGAGGAACATCCATACCCTCCCGTAACTGGAGGATGCTTGTTAAATTTCAATTCTTTAATCAACAATATATAGGCAATTTTCTCTTAATAAATTTTGTTCGTTTTCTCCTGAAGAGGAAATCTTCTCAGATTATTTCACTTAGCATTATTCAGCATCCGAAGCCCTTTTCTTCTTCTGTCAACATGACTTCCAGAGCTCTACCAAGACTCAAGAAGTGTGTTGGGGCTTGGGGGCGTCAGTCTAATTATTAAAAACATTGATTTACCAGATTTTGTTAACACAGTGACTAAATGCCACTCAATCTTCAAGGGATACATTAACAAAATATACCTGCTATAGATGCTGACTTCCTTCCCGGTGACCAGTAAAACTTACATCTTAAAAGTAGCTTTATCCAATCCAGTCTTCTCATGCATCCTTCAGAAGCTCTTTAGACTTTAACACTTAAATGAAACCTTGGTAACTATGTACATGAATCAAGTTGAAACAAAATTATCTGTAGTTTTTGGAAAAGTTCTTCCTCTACTGGAAAAAAAAAAATGTGGAAGCTTCACTGGAAGTTCAGAATTTCCAGGCAAAAGACAAACCATCTATCTATCTATAAATAGAACGGTAACTGTGTTTAGTTCAATTCACCAATTATGAAAGCTTATACATTTTCAGCCATGAAACTGGGAGTTGATGAGGTGGTAGTGACAATCAGCATCTTCTTTAATGTGTTTAGTCATCAATTTCCACAACTACCTCTGGCAGTCTGAGCACTTTGAGAGTGTGGCTGCCAAACAAAGCAACATTTCGCTATGGATTATTACACCCTAGGTGTGAGACAAGGAATTCAGTAAGTTCCCAAAACAAAGTTTCTGACATTATTCATCAGCTAATAAAAAATTTTAGTCCAATGTAACAAAACCAGGCAAACAAGAACCACATTCAGCTGGACCACTTCATACAACTCTTCATGCTAGGTAGATGGAAACCAGGCCATTTCTTCAAACTAAGAGAGCTCTTTAAGTCCTAAATTCTTTAAGAGAAATGATCAGCTACAACTGTAACTGAGGGTAATAGAGTGTAATCAGTACCATCCATTTTCCCTACTCAGTTCACCAAATATCACAATCCTGAATATTAACTAGCCCTTTGCTCTCCACATTTCCATACCAGTAACACTGAATACAGCTGTTTAAGAAATAAAACCGTATCAAGATCAGTTCAGAGCTTCTCTCTCAACACCCGGTAGGTTATCCAAACAGGCTTTAAAAAACCTGTTATTAATTAGAATTGTCAGGTATAACCAGGTATCTTTCATAGGTCTTCCAAGCACAAAGCTTAGCATACATAAGCACACTAGGAACTGCCACACCCAGCCAAACGGAGAGCAAAAGGGACAAAGTTACTGATTTAAAACACTTTAAGTACCTACATAATTAACATATCAAACAAAAACATAATTAAATTATTTCCTAACTTGCATGAGTCATTTTTCATCTTTTCTTTCCTTCCATTCAGAAGTAAAGAATTGACTCCTAGTTATTTATAAGGTAATCAATGGCACAAAATCGAAATTCTGCCCAAATGAATATTCTAAGCTCTGAGAAATGCAGTCCTCAAGAATCCAGTAATTGATACCCCAGCTCAACCTATGAAGTTAATTAAAACAGACTTTTGTTTCCTCACCTATATAAAATGTTCACAACTCTCAGCTCACTGAAAAATCACTACACATCAGAAAGAGCATTGACAAAAACTGCCGAAACATAAAACATTAAACTATAATCATGGCATTAAGCATAATCTTATAGCAAATTTACACTTTCCTAAACAACTTTCAGAATATATTTGAGTTACAAGCTACATAATCTTTTGTGAACAAGACCATCTTTACTTAAACAGGCTACCAGATACCTTGCCCTTATTCTGATTGTAGAAGTTAAAAGGTAACTTGCTTTAAAATACTTGTAACTTCACAACTTCCAGTGGGTTAGGATTTAATTTGTACCTAGAACTCTCACATGTTGACCTGGGAGTGATAGCTTAGATCAGGGGTCAGCAAAGATTTTCCATGAAGGGACATATGTTTCAAGCTTTGTGGGCTACATCTTCATATAGGATTAGTTTTTAACCCTTAAAAAATGTAGAAGTCATTCTTTGCTCAACTGTACAAAAGCAGGCCACAGGCTGAAGTCTGTGGACTCCTAGTTTAGATACAGAACTTAAACACTCATTTCCAATGTTAACTATCTCCCTGAAGCCAAAATCTTGATAGTAATAATGTATCTTTATATCGTAACCATTTTATGAAATTAAACTTCTCATCCTTTAGTTACAATTTTTCTCTATATTCTTTGATCTAGTGAATTCCTCTCAGCCTGAAACAGGCTTACTTCAATCACTCCTCCTACAACCTTCATATTTACCTCACTTAAAAATCACATAGGATTTAAGCTGAGGACATGTCCAAGGTAAACCTAGGCTGAGCAAAAAGGAACTGAACCCAAATTTCTAAAATCTGCCACTTAATAAACATCTTAATGATAAACTTTGACAGTTTTGTAAATCATGTTAATGAATTATTTCACTAATTTCTAGGTCTGAAACTTTGGTAAGAGATCATTTTACAAGTTGTTATTACTCTGTAAAGCATACTAGTAATCACATTTTGGGCCTTCTCCAGCTAATTTGGAAATGGGACTTATGTTTAGACTTGCTAAACACAGGTTAATTTCAGAATTAGAAAAATATGGGTTATAATCTACTTTTTAGGTATTAATTTACTTTCTTTAGAAAGTAGAATTTACGTGTATTGGAAAGCCCTAGAATTTGCTATACCAGTTCCTTCAAAGTTGGGACAGCTATCCATTAATATACCTGATATAATCTTACCTTAAAGTCACAATCATTCAGGTTCCAGGAGCTTCACACTTGTGTTTTAACCTTTTAATATTTTTGGTTCCTTCCACGTAATGCTAGTGCTCTTAAAGATGTGTTTTAAATATCCAATACACAATATTTAGATTTTGTATGAAACTTCCTAATGGCACAATAAAATTTTCCTATTTCAGTGCAATGATCTCTAGCAATTGGAAAAATAATACAATTAGAATGAGTACTTCATAGTCTCCCTTCAAACCTATACCAAGAAATAAGCCCCAAATATATTTACAACCCTAGAGATGTGTCCTGCTTCCATGTTTAAAATAAAACTAAATAACTGAATGTGTAGTACCTACTACATTTTAAAATCTTTCCTAATTCCACACAAGTCTCAAAAGACTATTAAACTAAAAAATAAACTAAATCCCAATTATGTGAATGCAAGCTGAAAATGTCTTAGTAATAAATATCAACTCTGGCATTATTCCCATGTAAAAGCACCAAGATAAAAGTTTACTACAACATTCAGTCAGGGACCACTATTATTTAGAGACCTGTATTAAGGGATTTTTAGTATTGTATCATTTGTTTAAAAAAAAAAAAAAAGTGGTATTCAGTATGATTAACTTTCACACTCAAAATGTGATTTGCTAAAAGAAATGCCAATTGTCCTGTTAATCCTTGAAATTCATTTTACAAGAATTCAACTTTCTATTGAAATAGGTATCCCTTCCAAATGTGATCCAACAGCCTGGTTTAACAAAAACCCCACATAAACAAAATCTAAATATAAGGGGGGGGGGAATGATTATTTTGGGGGTGCACACACAGGTCAGAAAACACATAACGATAAATGGGCTCCTATTTGTTTTCATGACTTTTAAGAAGTGAGCATGAAAATAAAATCTTTATTTTCAGTTATTACCCACCAATAAGAGAAAGTTAGGTTCACAGTTTTAGCTCTTGACACAAAGTGAACTAGGAGGCAAATTTACATCCATCAGATACAACTAATGGACCAACTTTTTAAAGTTCAGGCTATCTTGAAAGCTTGCAACATACCAGATATTGCTGTATTCTACAGTGACAGAATGCCAGCAATGGCTGACACTAAGTAGAACTTGTGAAGTGTTTTTAATAGGAGGTGTTTTCTATATGTTGCTAAAAATCAAGGTTTACAAACATTACACGTCCAGAAACAAGTTTAAGGAACTTGGAAGTCTAACCACAATGATTTAGGAGGGTGTATGTTGCAATCTCAAGAGGGGTCAATAGTCCATATGGACTAAATTAATACTTGCCTCTGGGTAGCAGGTATGTTTGTAAATATAAAATTATATTAGACATTAGCACCAGTGCAGAACACGCTCAGCATCATAAGATCCAAAACACCAGCACAAAAGTTTATGCATCATTAAAAACCAATTACCTCCTTCCTAAGATGTCAAACTAACAGGTAACTAGATTATAAATCTAATCCAAATGAATAACTCTTGTACTGTACAATTTCTCTTTTAGAAGTATATGGGAGAATTAATCAGCTAAATAGCAGACATTCTGATTTAAGATCTTCAGTATTTTTAAAATTGGACATTACCATACACAGGTAGAAAATACTGAGTGACAAAAGATCTTTAAAACTGTACATTAAGTTCCTTTCCTGTTTACCAATAAATGTGACCAAAAAAAAAAAAAAAAAATCCTAGAATATCTCATCTGTTTGTTGAGAATTCTCTCCATGTATGTGGTGATGCTCCCATTCAAGGAACCCATTAACCTAATTTTCTGAGGAAGAGGTAAAAGATACTTACTTGTCACTTTCTGTGGAACAGTCATCTATCAACTTAAGACCAAAATTAATAGCAATATAGGAAATTCAGAAACAGTAAGATTTTTGGTTTATATTTCAAGGACGGTGCTGCTGTTCCAACCTTATAAAGTAAAGCTGTCTGCTCTCCAAATTCCAAAAATTAACATACCCCCGCCCCCCCCAATCTTACCATACAAACCAGTGCCCTTTGGTTTCTTAAGAAAAAAGCAAGGGTTAAAAGGCTGTTGATTATGGAAGAACAATTTTGATTTGGGACCTTCCACACACAAATCATACTGAGTGGTCAGACACTTATTTTACAGAACAGTTTAAATAGTACGCAGTAGCCAAATCAACTTGTTCCACCCACCCTTTGGAGAGGAAAAAACCCAACACCCATAAAACTACTTCACTTGATAGGATGTGTACCAACAAGTAGCTTAAACCTTCACCAACAAGGTGTCTAGTTTGGTTTTTAAAATGGGGGACAGTCACACATTTTAAAAGCAAATATAGGTGAAATTGTCAATCAATTATAAATTTGAACCTAATGAACCATGCAGGAGCAAGGGTTAATAAACCAATGTGCTTTGAATTTGTTCAAGTACTGATAGTTCTGTATATAAAGATTTAGCATATATAACAGCTATCATGAGAAGTGAAAAAAGATTTTCCCCAGAAATGAAAATATTAAAACTAAGTTAAAATACATAAAGTAGTATTAGTATTCCACACAGCATAAAATTTGACAAATCAAAGTTTACATGACCCAGTTGACCATGTGTGAAAATGCAAAGCAGGTATTAAAACTGATATTATGTCCAATATTTAAAACCAGTTTGTAATTGAGAGAACATCTAAATCCTTAATTAAAAAACACAAATGAAGTGAAAGCTTTAAACTGGTACACACTGTTCACACCTATATTTCAAGTTTGGAAATGCATATTTGCAAGCAGCAATACAAAAGTATTCATGAAGAATGCATAATCTCTGAAAATTATGAAAACATCCCTGCTACCAATACATTTCTAAATACAAAACTGACTACCATATTGTTACTTCTGTGTAGCGAGAGAAGTTCATTTTCAAAACAGATAAAATTCAGTCTTTAGGTGTGAATGGTATGAATGACAGTCTTTTTTTTTTTTTTTTAAATTCTTAAGTCGTTTGGGATCCTTAAGCATGCAAAACCTCAGATGGGAGGGTCCACAAAGGAACCAGGGTTGTCTTATGGCATCCAGTTAAGCCAGAGCTGGGAATGCCTCAGGGTCATCTACATCAGGAGCAGAAGCACTTGACTGAAAAAGAAAGAAACCAAAATGAACAATTCTAGAATCTTGGATTGCCAGTGTCTACATTCAGACACACAACTCTAAAAAATCATGAGGTTAAATAAAATACTAAGTAAAATGTGGCAAAAGCTTTACTTAAAAGTCAAAGTTACGGATCAGAATAAAACTATAAATATTTACAATGAGCCTTGTCCTAAGTTTTTATCAAAACCTATAAAACTTGCTTAATAATACCATGGGTTTAGTTTTCTAATAAATCACACAAGTAGACTCACATGGAATATGTGTGTGGAATTCTTACTCTGTTGTTTAGTAATTTTTCCTCCCTTGCTCAATATGAATGGCATCAATTTGAAAGCAGGCTAAGAAACTTGTTACATAAAATGATTTAAGCAGCACATTCATCAGGGTTAGAAAGGGACCCAACTGCTATTTATAAAGTACAAATAACAACAGAAATGTGTTGAAAGAGCCCATATACACAACAGTGATCTTTTTAAAAAAACCTGATGTCAGAGGAAGAAACAAGAAATTATCATCCATTATGGACAAGCATAAAATCTGCTATACTAATCTACCACTATAATCAAACACTGACAGACTAAATCAAGTAAATGGGTCCCCAATTTGCACATCAGGTGTTGAGAATTCAGGAAGGCATCATTGTTGTTTCCTAGCCACACCATTAGAGACAAAGAACTAACTTAACCCAAGTATTACCTCTAATACTTTAGTTTAATAATATCTAGTCATGATACTTTGGCATCAAACAAATCAGAGTTCAAATTCATCAATTAGTAGGGCTTCTATCAAAATATTTCTTAAGAACTTGTTTCATGTCACACACACTGTGCAAGGCATTAGATTATAAAACTAGGACATAAATGAATTCCAGCTTTCACACTATAGTAAAAAAAAGTGACAATATCATCTTGTGTCACACAATTATGGACACAAATGTTATTAATGTTAACATTTAGCTGAGACCTAAAAAAAGCAGCAAAGAGTCAAGGCAAAGGAAGAAGCTGGCATTTCAAGTAGACCTTAGCAAAGGCCAAGAGTTAACCTGGTTCCCTGTATCTAAATTTCTCCTTCTGTAAAACAGGGATGTCAGTGTGGTAACAAGAATTAAGTACCTAAAATGCCTAGCACAGCACCATGACCAGCATCTAATAAGTACTGAACAAAGTGATAATTTTACTAGCAGCACAATTCAATCACTTTAAATACTTTAAACAAAAATATAGCCTAAAATGTAGTTTCTTGAAGGTATGTCTGTCTACTTCTTTTTTCTTCTTCTATTCATATCCCCAAAATGGACATAGGGCACTGATTTACCAAAGAGAGGTCTTCAAATTACTTAAAGAAGTCTTAAAATTACCTTGTCAGTTCTGCTGCCACGGTTTGGACGTCCACCACGCCCACGGCCACCTCGCCCTCCCCTGCCACCACGTCCTGGGCGGCCAAGGTCTCCAAAATTGATCTCCAGCTGAGACGTTATATCATTTGCTGGCTTCCGGAAATGATGGTCCATAACCGAATCTTCAGCATGAGCCTAAAAAATTAAGAGTGGGCCATGGGATGATTAATAGGAAAGCAACACCACTAATTTCTAAATAACTAACTTTCTTTTAAAAAGACCAAAATCCAATCTGCACTTTGTGTGAATATATCAAAAATGATATGTGTCCTTCAGATGAAGACTTCTGGATAGATGTAAGGTTTCTACTGGTGATAACTGAATCCCTTTTTAAGTTATGAAGAGAACTCTGGCTCTGTACTCTTCCAAGTATGACTTGGGAAAAGAAGTCACATATAAACTTCTCAGAATGCTTTTCTGTTCATGTACAACTATATGTTCTTCCCTATAAACTGGAGAACTACAGATTCAAATGAAACACAACTTTACATCAGGGAACCTTGAAAGCTAAGCACAAATAAATCCAAGCCTTAAATATAGCCAGGTAACCTTAAAGTCAACATGTTTGTGGAATCCAGATCCTCCTCTGTATTTATGTATAAGGTATACCACCCACTCTGCAAAACAAAACAAAAGCCAGAGAATTTTACACTGTTTAATTCTTAATTTCTTCTTATATGTTTGGGATGAATGTGTTTTAATTTTTTTAATGTTTACTTTTGAGAGAGAGCGAGAGAGAGCGAGAGAGAGCGCGCGCAAGCAGGGGAGGGGGAGATAGAGAAGGAGACACAGAATCCGAAGCAGGTTCCAGGCTCTGAGCTGTCAGCACAGAGCCGGATGCGGGGCTTGAACTCACAAGCTGTGGGATCATGACCAGAGCCGAAGTTGGATGCTTAACTGACTGAGCCACACAGGCGCCCCGGGATGAATGGGTTTTAATCTTCTAGTTGGAAACTTTTCTTATACTACTTGAAAAGTATGTTTTAGTATTTCTAAATACAGGTACAATCCTTTTCTGAAGGAACAATGAACATTTTGTTCTTTCTAAATGTTGTAACACTACAACTGTTAACTACCCTTTAAAGTAGAAGTAAATTTTGTAGTTATATCTATGTTTTCACCCCTCTAATTGTCTAATATCCAAATTGTCATTCCTCAGTGCTAGGCCAACCTAATCTAAAAGGCAGTAGAAGGTTCTTTTTAGAATATCCATTTAAGTTAATGTTTAAATGTAAATCCACAAAACAACTGGCAAATTAAAGTCAATTATATATACGAATTGCTTAATTTTTAAACATTTGCTACTGCAAAGCAACAGTATCAATTCATTAATTAGAAGTGTTTTATAAGTTTCTAGAGCACAGAAGCAAAAAAGCCTAACTGATATCCTACTGAAGCACCTCAAAGGTTGTACTACACTAATAAAGACAAAGTCTGGATGTTCAGGGCACATCCCTTTAAAGCAGCTAGAACAAATCTGCAGTTTTTTTTCTAGAACCATGAAGGATAATCAGGAACTAAGAGCTCTGACTTCAGCTGTCAATTAACATCCTAATTCAGTTTTCCATTTCTAAAGTTTCTTGTTATTCCTAACTACTAGTTTGTTGTGAGGATTAGGATATGTAAAAGAGAAAGAGCACTTAAAATGTACTACAACAATCTTGAAGATCTATACATAAACTGCAAGACCATATATGTCAATAAGGCCAGATCTAAACAGGTTCCCACATCACAAAAGCAACATGAACAAAAAGGATCCAAACACATAAAAGTGGTTTGATAACAAACATGTCCTGGTTTCAAAGTTATTCATAACACATTTCACAACTTAATTTTCAAAAATTTCTAATCATATACATCAGTTTGTGTAATTATTTTTGAAAAGTTCAATGTAAAATAGTACTTAAAACTACCATACCTAACCCAAGGTCTGTAAAATGCATGAGAGATTTCAGGGTATTCATGAATCATGTAAAATAGATCAGTATTTTGTGTATGTGTGTCTTGTTCTAGAGAAAACTTCTATCGGGACCCCAAAAAAGTTACAAATCATTTTGTCAAGTTGCCTAAGTAAATCTTTCCCATTTTAACCTAAGCAGTTTAATAATTAGTACAAATTAACAACCTCTCCAAGATGAACTTTCATGGTTTTTTTAATCAGGAATCCTATTTGCTTAACCCTAATACACAACTTTATCTGCAAAAATTACAAAAAAAAATAACCAAAGGCATTCAAATGAAGCAAAAAGTTTTTTTTTTTTTTTTCCTACAGGACTTGGCACTTAAGTCCCCATTTTATTTTTATGGAGTCAATGCTAAAAAAATCATCTCTAAACCCAGAATATTTAAGTCTCTTCAACCTTTATTTCAAAATGTTTCCAAGTTTGTTTCACAGCTATTTGTTTAGAAAATTAAGATGCAGTATCTTACCGAATCTTTTTATTGCAAGTTGCCTTAGTAACAAAAACATTTCAACTTAACTTTATAATCAAAATCTCACACTTGTACAAGCCCTAAATCATGTGGCAATGGGCCATTCCTCTAAGAACCCGCTCCTATGATTGTTACCTAATCAAAAACCACCAACATGCCTTTCTCAAATATTTTTGTTAGTAAACCAATTTGCTGGTTCCTGTAAGACATCAATCCTCAGTAAAGGAAAACATTTTTTGAAGAGTCTTGATCATTATAAATGGCACAGGCAGAATTTGAAAAATTTAATAATAATGAAGCCACTAATTTATTTTAGATTAAACCACATGAATATGCAAATCTTTCATCTGATTCCCAGTTAGGCAAGACATTTTAAATATTAGCACAACTCTGAAAAGACCTACCTTATTTCTAAGACACTAATTTTATGATACACAACTAACTGCTTTTTAGGAAAAAAACAAAACCACATTAGATACATTGTGGACTGATTGAAGGACTACTTTTCTTGAAACATATGGTAATGCAATTTATTTCCTTTTTGAAAGTTTATCTACCCCAAATGATCCTAGGTAAAGGTTTTCTAAAAACAGATTACCCATGTCATATTTTTAAAAAGTATAAATACAATTCAATACACATCTGAACATTCCCAAACACCACAAAACTTAATTTTACCTCTTCACTCTTTGACTTATGAAGAACAAATCCCTTCTTCCACTGCCCATCAGCACCTTCATTTGGTTTTCGGATATTAAATTCTACTTTTGCCCGGTCCTTATTTTGAATAGCTTTCCACTCATCCAAAGTCATTTCTTTTGGACCCTCTTCCTTTACTTCTTCAACTTCATTCTCCCTGTGAAAACATATTTGTTTTATAGCTGGTAGTTCTTTTAAAGCTGATAAAATCCTAATTTACAATTATAAGGAAGCAGCTAATCTTGACTAGTTGGTAATCTTTAAGAGACTACTCAAGGACAAGAAGACCCCAGTCCTCTTTGTAACCCAAAGGTTAACATGTAACTTGGTGGAGGCTAGAATTCAGTACTTGTTGAATTAGTGAAAGCATGGATAACTGAGGAATATACAATTTTGAATTATCTTTACCTAAAATACACATTTCTTAAAAACATACTTCTTTAAAACCATACATACCCTTATGTGATTAAAATATTAGGCTTAGCTTCTCCTAAAACACTTTTTAATTTTCCTAATTTCCCACAATATAGAACTTATAACAAAAATAAAGGCAATCATCTAGGATGACTGAACAACCAGGACTCATATTCTAGAATATAAAAGAACTATTCCTCTATCCTTTATCAACTAACGCTCATAGCAAAACAATTTTAAAAGCCAAGTACACCTATAAATCCAAAATCCTGTATACTCCAAACTTTCAAATCAACCTGACGTGGACAGGAAACTGCAGCTTCACCAATACTGGAACCTTCCACAAAACACACCAATTTCAAAACTTCATACTAAATTAGTTAGAACTATTATATACTATCCTTTCCCTTTTTTTCAAAAACAAAGCATGGGCCTAGGAATCCATTATTTTAGTCTAATCTCAACTTGTAATTGTCACCAAACAAGTTGTTTGCTATTTTGGGAGCCTTGCTTCCTTCCAAAGATAGCAGGTGACTCAGTTAGCCTGAGAGCTCAAATATCTATCTCCCTTCCATGCTACTTTTCACTGTTCGATATATCCTATCTTAAAACTTCCTGTACCAAGTTTACACTTAATAAATGGTACCTTGGCTAGCAATATCAAATCCAACTCTTGTCACTTTGCAAGTGAGAAAACTAAGGATCAAAAAAAGATCCTAGTTACTCCCAAGTCATGACACAGCCAAGAATAGAACTCAGCATACCTTTACCACATCATGAGATCATGACCTCTACCTTCAAGGTAACGATCAAATGAAATAAAATAATAATAAAATAAAGGCTCTGGGAACTAAATATAAGGGAGTTAATCAAAGTCAGCCTGTGACTCTTAATCAAAGCTATGCTTCCTAAATTTATACTTCCACATATAAGATGGAATACTATATTCAGATTCTCCCCTGCTCTAATATCATAATCTTGATCTTCTTTAGCCCAAATACCCTCAATTGTATTCCTGGGTCCTGAGCGAAAGATTTGCTTGCAATACACTATCAATACATTAATTTCTTCCGATAAACAGTTTTACCACTCAAAATTATGATTTCATAGTTTCATATAAGTGAAATTTATATTACCCCAAGTGTAACAGATCACTTAATACCATGTATGTTTATCTAATAGTAAATTATTATTCTTTCTTCAAACAAACCCATGGAATATGATACTATTACCAATAATGGTTCACTGTAGGCACAACTTTTGGAGAAAAAGAAGAAAAGCATCCCCTCTCTGACTGATTTAAATATACTCTGATTAAGATTACACAAACCCAGGGTGCCTGGGTGGCTTAGTGGGTTAAGCATCCAACTCTTGATTTTGGCTCAGGTCATGATCTCACGGTAGCATGTCAGGCTCTGCCGACTGTGGAGCCTGCTTGGGATTCTGGCTCTCCCTCACCCTCTGCCCCTCCCCCACTCGTGGGCTAGCCCTCTCTACATAAACAAAAACCCTAAATTACTGGCAATTACACAAACCCTAAATAACTGGCAATTCCAGACTTTAAGCCATATTACTATATATAATAAATGACTGGCATGTAACTTCTGCTTGGGTTGATGGAAACTAGAGGAAGGCAGTAAATTATTTCCACCAGCATAACTTGAACCTTTACAATTCTTTCACCCTTGAATGAAGACTTCAAAACCAAGTCTTATATCTAAAAAACTCAGAAAATGAAAAGGATTAAGAAAGCCAGTAAATTAGTAACATATTCTGGCTCTTGCTCTCCTCATACATTTAAAAACAAGACAATAACGCTATGTTCCAAATTCTATAGGGGGGAGTGGGGGAAGCCTTCAGAGACAGAGAAACCAATTTTAAAATGGTCACATTTTCTAGTTTTAAACTATTTTGGAATAAAATTTATATAGACTCCAAAGTACTACCACCTATGCATTCTAAATACTACAATTCTCTTATGTCAACCATTTGGTCTAATTTTCAGAAACCCCCAGTTTTAGCTTCCACCTATTCAATGTCTCTAGACAGCTATCATCACTAGGATTATTCATTATAACTTGTCTACCACATAAAGTATAGCTAAATAAAATGCAGGGCATCTTTTTCCTATTCTCCATTCTCAGGTTAAACAGTTAATTTTTGTTCTCAAGGTGAACAAGTATTACTGTTCATACTGTAAAATATGCATTTTCCTTATCTTTTAAAAGACAACAATGGTAATTTCAAATAGAAATATCCATTTCTATTTTTCAAACCATTATAGTCCAATATAAAAATGTGTAAAGCAGTCCTCTAAATAGATACTATTTGAGGGATTGGGGCACCACAAAAGTCTCCGGTTAAAAACCATCAAATAGTAGCATTAAACCTGCATGCTCTTTTCTTGGTAAAAACCCAAACTGATTGCAATGCTGGGGCATTACCAGTACACATAAAACCACTTACTTATTTTCAGTGTCTGCAACTGGATGTTCTTCACCTTCAGGTGTTTCCTCAGTCACATTTGATTGATCCAAGTCACTGCAATTATAAGATATTGGTTTCTGAATGTATTTTGGGGACTCTCTAAGGAAAAAAGAAAAAGAAAAGCATCTAGGTCCATTTACATGTAGCTGAAGAATTCTTTATACAAAAATGTTTTAAAGTCTTCACATTCCCTAACAATCTTTTCTTACTAAATAAACTTCCCAGTAGACCTAACAGAAAATAACTTAAAAATGCATACTAATTCCAAGTTATAGTTCAAGTACTTTATTCAAAAAGTAGCAGGACAGAGTAGCTTGCTCAAAAACAAAGTTTCAACAGCCTATCAAACTTTTCTAATGACCACACGGGTCAACAGCTAGAAAAGGAACTATTAAAAACATACAGGAAATCAGCATACCCAAATAACTTAAACGTAGGGTTTGAAAAGCTACACTGCCATATGAAAAGAAAAATTAACATCACATATATTAAAATATAGAAAAATTGGTCATTTGACATATTGTATTCAAATACATCCAACAAGATAGTATAAGGAAGTAGCTCTCAGATGAGAGCATCTGTTCTTGTCCTAGGACAAGTAAAACTTAATAGGTATAGATAAAACTCTAATAAAGTATAGAATCTTATTTAAGCATTATTTTAAAAATTCAGAATACCAACGTTAATTCATCTTTGACAGTTCCCCAGTTGTGAGAGCCGCTACCTCCACGTTTGTCTTCGTGCTTCAGGCCACTGTAATGTGAAAAAGAACTAACAAAACTGAGTTAACATAGTACTCTTTAATTCTAGAAATTCAAATTTTGTCTAATTAAGGAAGCAAATTCACATGTAAAAATATAATCAAAACCTATATAAGACTTACGATCTATCACTTCCACTATGCCTATCAAATTCACGTTTGCCACGAGAATCAAATCCATCTCCTCGGCCCATTCCACGTCCACGGCCTCCTCGACCTCTTCCAAGACCACCACGGCCTCGGATAGGCCGATCAATAATCGGTCTACAACAAATAAAAAAATATTATATACCTCCTCCAAGGTTTCCAGAAAAAAAAAAAAAATAAGGAAAATTCATCCAAAGACTCAAATGCAAAAACATATTTACTGGCTAATAATGCAGTGGTTAAACACGTTTCAGAAAATTCAAAACAATCTACTTCCAAACACAGAAATCAGAACTAGGAAGCTCCCCGCAGACGAGAAATTTTTGCTTTCTCTAAAACTTTACTGCCAGTGCCTATACTTTTTCATGGTTATTCATTTTGCATTATAATCCAGTAAAACCACTACACCTCACCAATACACTTCAAAATAAAAATAAATGCATCTAATGTGCACAAGTCATCTGTTTTCCTATAAACAATTACCCAACAGGACTTTCCTGCTAACAACATCTGGGGACAGTAAGGAAAAGAAATTATCCACTGATTTGATAGAAGTATTTCATTACAAGAAGTCCAAGACTGAACACTAAAAACTGTCACCAAAATGTTCATAGTAAAACAATGCATACACTCAGACATTTCTCTAAAAAACTGATCAATGTAACCAGCCACACTGCCACCTGGCAAATTATGCCCAATTTATAGCTTTGTGTTAATATATGACTCTATAAACTGACAAATATGAATTAAAAAATCTTGCCTATCAACTGAAAATTCTCCTCCTTCACCCTTTTCTTCAAGTGGCTTTTCAAATCGCCGTTCACGAGGTGGTCGCCTTTCTGGTCTCCTATCAATTATTTTCCCTTCACCCTGCAGCTGTTGATCAGGTCTTCTTCCAACACGTCTTATTCCTAAAATGATAAATAACCTGCATAAGCACAGTGTTTTTGCAACACAAAAAATTAGGCAGACTACCGAAAAACAAAAAAAGAAAAAAAAAGTTGCTATTCTTTCAATCCACTATCCAGCACTTGCTGCTGAAACTGGCAAGTGGGCATCTCTATAAAGTATAAAAGTACTTCAGAGAAATTCCTAAAGACAATAAATTTGTTTCAAACTTCTATTTAGTTTGCCAAATCATATCCCACTCCCTCCCCAAGCATTCCTGTAACTGACTTGTTAAGTCATCAGGGTAGCCATTATTCCTCTCACTTTTCAAGATGCCACAATCCCTTAATTTAAAATTCCCACTTTTAGAAATTTTAGGCATATGATACATAGTGGCCTTCAAGATACCAAAGATTAACACCAGTAGCCATTCATTAGTTAACACTGAAGCAAATCAACACACTCACCAGATAAGGACCCTCAGAAAACAGTGAAGGCCACCTACTTTATTTTACATAATCTGGAGGAAATAAAACTAATTTCTATGAAATTACAAAACTGATAGGAAAACAAATGGCACGGAGGACTACATCTTCATTGTTTCAAACAGCTAATTAACCAGAAAAAAAAGTATCATTTTCCTCTATTAATTTTTGTATGTATTCACATATCCATATCCATTCACAGGGACACACACTGAGGAAAAAAAAATACTGCTATGCAACCATCAGGAAATAGTCCAATCATATCTTTATTATAAATGGAGAGCTTTCTTTGTTTGCCCTTACAAGTATCTTTGTTTCTGAAGAATCTTTAAAAACCACACACACATAGATCCCTTTAAAAACAGTATTTAAGAAATAAAAACCATCACTAGGTGATGGCTAAAACATTTACTGATTTCCCCATTAGTTTTTTCCTGTGTCAGTGGCCCACAAAGGCAACCAATATGCATTATCAGTGGCCTCAAGTAGATTAAATTCATGACTGTAAAATTTCAGGTATGCCTAAACTCCTAAACCATAATTTCTGCCCGAGTCAAAAAGCAGCTGAGGAATTGGTTTTGTAACAGGATCTTAAATTGATTCACTGATTCTTTCTAAGAAAGTGACCACCACCAGAATGCACCCAATCATTCAGTTGCTTGTAACTAAATTCAAATGGTAAATATCAAACTCTTAAATAAAATTTTAAGGTCCAATCCACATAAACTCTCAGGGTAAACCACAAATGTTAGATTGTAAGGCATCTTAAACAAATGCTGTCACAGGTATAGTGTATTGGGGTGGAGCTATGGAACCAGTCCTTTAATAATGATATTCAACAAGCCAAACACACCCAAATGAACAATGGCTTCCTTCCCCACCCAATATTCATTATTATGCTTACAGAACCTAAAAAATTTACTAAATAAATTCACCCAATGACAGATATTTTTAAAAATTCAAACTTTTCTTACCCTCTTATCTGCACTTGCAAACTCATTTGATCTGCAGTAGATTCCAGGCTTTCAATTAAAAAAAAAAAAACTAAACTAAACTAAAAAACACCTTAGTCTACACTCTTAGCGATGTTCTGTGTCAGCTCTCAAATTCTTCAAATGGACAAGCTATGAAACTCATAAAATACGAAATACATATCTAAGATACTTCTAGCATTTGCCAGGACTTATCATCCAAAGGCAAAGAACACATGATTAGGTAGGAATTCTTCCCACTGCAAGAGGCAGGGAGACAGTTTACAGGTCTATCCTTCTCCAATGCCCACAACATCAACTGACAGGTAGGAGGGATCTGAAATCTTTTTCATTCAACACTTTTCCTATATTTATATGCTTGTGTTTTATGCAATTTAAGGTTAACAAGTGAGTGCAATGTATTGCTGATCTGAAGAAAATGTTGACAGCTAATATGGAAGTTTTCCTAAGGAAAGTGTACAGAGTGTGAACTCAGTCCTGGTTATAAATTTATGAAGTAATTCCATAACTTTGTAACCTAAAATACTAGGTTTGAGGTTAAGAGCTTACCTCAAAAGTGGGCTTTATGATCAAAACAACTGAGGGGTTTAAATCAATCTTCATGCTTTGAACATTCAAAATGGGTGAACACATTTACCTGGTACACTTTGATTTATACATTTGACTCAATTTTTTCACTTTTTTGGGATTAGTGATCAAGGGGGGTGAACTTGAGCAAAAAATAGTAAATACACAGGTCTCTGTTACTCAACACAGAAATTAAATAATTATTCCACTGTGCTACAGGTTGCTTTAAAACTTAGATTAAATAGATACTTGGTCTAATCAATGTGCACACATGCTTTCCAACACTCCAAATTGTGCTTCTCCCCACCCTGTAATTTTAATACAAGAATTGTTTTGTTTTAGTCATTACATAGGTTCTTCATTCCAAGCATCACAGAAGTTCTGCATTAAAAAAAAAAAATCCCAAAGCAAAGCCTAATATCATAATAAATCATAACTGTGATTTTTAAAATTAGTTGAATGCAATTCAACTAAAATGAGAAACTACTACTTTCACGAGCACGTGGCAGTGAAGAATAATTTCAACTTTCAACATAAAAAGGCAACTCCAAAGATTCAGAGCTTAAGTACTACACCTACCTGCTACCGATCGAGTACGTTTTCTTATCCTCAACTGTTTTTGCTTTTTCATCCATCACAGAAGACAAACCAGCAATAAGAGAACGCAAAAATCAACCCCAAGACAACTGTGACCGGCCAGTGAGTCCTGACCATGCTTCATGCACATGTGGAGAAAAAGCTACAGACTCAAAGGAGCTCTGCCATGGCTAACATTGTGACAGCCTCTGCACTCGTTTCACCACGAGGCCCAGGCGGGGCCACTGAAATACTGAGAGGAGGGGTGACGGGACAGAGGACGAGCCTCAGGATTTCCTGCAATAACAGGTCTTCGTTCAGAATTCCCGCTTCTGCTTGCTACAGTGTAACAAAATGTCTCTTCCCAAAAGCTTCCTTCACTCCAAGTTTATAGTTTTTAACAGTTAAGGGGATGGGGGGGGGGCAATAAAGTACCTGTGGCACCTGGAACAGCAGCTTGCTCCACAGTATGATAGCGTAGGACACAGAACTAGCTCAGGTGCAAACTCCGACCCCCCCAGCTTTTCAGTGGGGTACTCCGCGCCATCGTGGGACAAGATGGCAGGAGAGAAGCCAACCGCACCTCAAAGCAGCCTCGGGAGAGCTCCGTGCTGCAAGAAGCTGTGGACCCCACACTTCCCCGTAACTACAAAAGCTTCAGCAAGTGGCTAGCTTCCCCGAACCTCGGTCCACGCGCTCGCCCGCCAAGGAATCCGGCGGGAAGGCAACAGCCTCCCAGGATCGCGAACACGCTCGAGGAGCAGCTATCTCCAGAGCACGCTCCTCCGCTCAGAAACTGAAGCGGGAAGGGGATGGCTCCAGGATCCTTGCAGGTGGTTTGAACTTGGGGCTACCACGCTCCCAGCACCTTAGCGGGACCTGGCTTTTGTCGTGTGGAGGAAACGTGAGGAAATCGGCGGCAAAGTCTCCCGCGGACCCTCAGAACTCCAGAAGTAGGTGGTAGCCGTAAAGTCCCCTCGCTCCTTCCCTCCATCCCGGGTCTCCCCCACCTTCTACCACAGCTTTACCTTCTTTCTTAAGCGCCACGGGCGGCTGCGTCTCCTCTTTCTTGTCAACCACGCCGACGTTGGGGGGCAGTGGGTTCTTGCGGTCTTTCTGGGACTCTTTACGCAGCTGTTTGCCTGCCGCGTTGGAGTTGGTCTGGGCTGCGGCCTGAGCTGCGCTCTTGGCCCCGGGGCCCCCAACGCCGCCCCCGCCGGCTTCTTTTTTCTTGTTCTCTGCTGCCTTCAACACCTCAAAGGGGTCCGATTCGTCGTCAAATAACTGATCGAATCGGTTGGTGACCACGCAGCCGAAGCCTTCCTGTAAGTGCCCAGGCATGATGGTGGCTCGGCGGCGCGTTCCTCCACGGATTGCAGCGGGCCGCGCCGAGCCAAGAGCGCCTGCTTCAGCTCTTCCCACAAGATGGCCGGGCCGAGAGAGGGGGGCCGTCTTCTCTTCCGGCGCCAGGCACACATCCGGGAGCGGCCAGCGCCGCACGGCACCACGGGGTATGTAGGCCAGAGTCGCTTTTCCTGAGGCGGCTCTCGGCTCCAAGACTACAAATCCCAGAATGCACGGCGCTGCAACTCTTCGCGCGCGCCTAAGAGGAGGGACCTCACGAAGGGAGTGGAGCGTGCGAGCTGAGGGCGGGGAAGCGTTGTGGTGGGCGGAGTCCTGCCACCTGCTCTTGCCACCCTTAAACTCTCTGGGTCTCGGGCTACTCTGAAAACAGGAAAACGAGACGGCGTATTTTGCTCGCGAAAGTTCTCTGTCTTTGGTTTTACTTACCCGCCTCCGGCCCAGGGCTAACTTTCCCCACCTCCCCGGGGAGGGTCAAGGTTACTCCAGATTTTACAATTAGAGACTCACAAACTTCCAGGGCTGGAAGGTTGCTGCCTCGCGCAGGCATGTCCCGATCTGTTCCAAGTTCTTAGCTGCTCAGGTGTTGGAGTCGCCCTGTTGCACCGCCAATAATGAATCGAGACTCTTGTGTTTAAATGAAGGAGGAATACGCTTTCTCTCGCGGGGACGTGAACTCGGTTAGCAGAATGAAAAAGACCACTTGAACTTTCGCACAGGAGCATTGCGCGCCTTTCCTGAATGTTGCGATGGGTGCTTTAATTGCTGTTAACTCTTAACAGTGCAGCACTAGCTAGATACGGGGCAAACCTCAAAAAGGCACTGTTTGTAGGAACACTTTCTGAACTCGATCCAATTGTCCATTAGTGTCCAGCAAGGTAAGGTTGGTAAAATGTGTTCAAGAAATAATATTGTAAAGCATCTGAGTGTGTGGGGTGCTGAGAAATGCAGCGAGGAGAGGGAAATGTGTCAGCAAATTAATTGCTGTTATTAAAAGCGTTGATATTAGTTGAGAATAGTAAGGTCCATTAAGGCAATAGATGTCAGTGCATATTCAAGCATATTTGGTAACACTTAAAGAGTGTTTAAATATATCACCATAACTTTTCAACCTTTTCCCATTTACACAAAATAGAAAATGTGTCTCTTATGTTCAAGGTGTTACAAATAACCTTAATCTCAACAACAGCTTGTTAGGTAGTTTCCCCTTTTCACAGCTGATGAAACCATTTCAGAGGTGAAATGAGTTACCAAATTCACACCTCTTTAAGTGCTAATGCCAGGAGGTAACCTAGTCTTGTAACTCCACTCTGAGACTGTTGACATCAACTTTTAAATCCAAACTCTGCCTTCTGATAGAGGTCAGTCCATTATTAGTTAATTTCCAATCTTTAATAAGATTTAAATACTGTTGCATGTCAGGCAGGGTATGTAAACATGGCTGAATGTAATCTTATCAATTTCTGAGCAAATTTTAAATCAATTCCTTAACAGGGAAAACAAGAGTCGTATTTCAAGCATGTGGCAGCAAGCCTGGTGATTTTCATGTTTCTAAATCCAGCCTCACTCCTCAAAGTCACTTATTTTTCTGTCGTCTCAGCCCCTGCCACTTGCACCCCACCCGCTTCCACAAGCTCTTGTGGTTCCTACCAAGACAAAAGGCAAGGAGCTTTTGACTGTACGCTTTGTGCCCCTTTGAAAATAGCTCAAGTGCAGTTTGGAAGATCTCCATGCTTTTAACACACCCTTTCTCTACCAAGGACTGTTAATATTTGCATCTTTGAGGCATCTGCTACAGCTCCTTTTTACCTCTTTCTGGCCACTACAACAACAATAAGAGCGAAAACTTGGCATTTTACTGTGTGCTTGGTGCACTTTACATGTTGTATTTCATTTAATCCTCACATCAACTCTATGAGTAAGTTCATGTATTCCCTCTTTAAGGTGAGGAAAATGAAGTACAAAGAGACTAACTTACCTACTCTTACCACAGTCTGGGAAGTGGGGCAGGCCTATCCTTAGTAATTTTTTCCTATGTACAGATCCCCGGTTTCCTCAAACAGATCCTTATGACCACCAAGTATTATTACATTAAGAATACTTATAGATAAGCTACACATAGGGGAACTGTGTAGCTATGAGTTTCTAAAGTTCACTTAATGCTCCTCAGAGAATTTTACCTATTAATATAACAAAAATAAAAACCTTTGGGGGGAAAAGGGAGAAACTTGTAAGTACTTTTAAGTTCCTTCTCTCCCTTTCTTCTTTCCTGGAATTTTGGTTAATATGGTAAAATTTTAAGGCCCATTTTTAAAGCACACAAATAAAGCTCAAAATGGCTATTCTTTTACCACAATCAGTTACTATTTTATAAGTGGTTATTTTCACTAATGTTTCCCTTCTCCTAAAAAGTTAAAATAGTCCTAAAAAATAGTCAGAAGTTCTTGCTACTTTCCATAGAAAAAATATTGGCTAAATAAACCGCAAAGGAGGAGGAAAGGAGACTTCTTGGCAGATTTGTTACTCAAATTACAGGCATAAGTTGTAAAGTGAAAAGTGGTAAGATACCACTGATTAGAAATGTAGCCTAAAATATCAGGTCTCTGTAGCAATGCTTGAGTCACATATTGTTCTCTGAAAAATATTCATACAACTTCACAGCTTTATCTTTAGCAAGTTCTGTAAAGAGTTTTCTAGCAGTAAATTCTGAAAACTATCCAAATATCTTGATTAAATGTCGAATATAGTTACCTAATGTTAATGAAACTGAGAATAAGAATATTATACATCCTTCCAGTCCTCACTTTTAGGATTCTAATACTCAATTCTCAACCACATTGCAACTTGTTTTTACTCATTTCTTAATAATCTCAATCCTCTATCGCTAACTGTTGCTAAATTAAAATAATAATTGCTAACAACTACTACAATTTGAGCATTGACTATGCTCTTGACATCTTGTGCTAAATTCCCTACATGCATTATTTCCTTTAATTCTCAGAACAACATTAGGTAGTAATTAGTTTCACTACCTCTGCCTCCCTTTTACAGATAGGGACACTGAAGTTAAGTGTCTCTCCCAAGTTCACATTGCCTGAAATAGTCCAGGCAGTCTGATCGCACAGCCTGGGCACCCAACTATTATACTTGTGAGGGCCATGGCAGAGGGAACAAAGTGTTTCATCTTTATAGTGCTATCATCTAATAGTAAAACTATTATTATAACACTTCGGGGACACTAGATACAGGCACCACATAAATGTAAATAAAAGACTAATTTTTAGTGTACTCTAAATACATTATGCATTTTTAAAACAAAAGCAGTAAAGGTGGTACTTGTGAAGAAAAGGGCAAATCTGTGTCTGAGGATGCAATGCTAAGCATAAAATTGCAAGTCTACGCTCTTGCTAAAGTTAGAATATCTAAGCTAAAAATAGAAATATTATACTCTCTATTTTGCCACCTCAAACTCACTTTGAAGTTTGATCCTCTTAATTTTAAACATCCCTTCCTTTTATTTCCCTGCATTGTACTCTTAAAAACAAAAAGATTTATTGAGATATAATTCACAGGTCATACATAATTCACCTGTCTAAAGGGTACTATTCAGAGTTTTTTGGTATCCCCACAGAGTTGTGCAACCATTGCTGCTACCTAATTTTAGAACATTTTTATCGTTCCAAAAAGAAACCAATACCAATTAACATTCACTTCCCATTCCCTCCACCCCCAGTCCTAGGCAACCACTTATCTACTTTCTGTCTCATTGATTTACCTATTCTGGATATCTCATATAAATGAGATGGTCTTTTGCGACTGGCATCTTTCACTTAGCATAATGTTTTCTACGTTCATATTGTAGTATGTGTCAGTATTTTATTTCCTTTTATGGCTGAATAATATTCTATTATATAGATAGATGACATTTTAATTATCCATTTACCAGCTGATGGACATTTGAGCTACTTCTGTTTTTTTCCTCTGTTTTGCTGTTGTGAATATTTGTTTACAGGGCTTGTATGGACATGTTTCCATTTCCCATATATATATATGAATGGAATTGTTGGGTTATATGGTAACTCTATGTTTCATATTTTGTAGAGTTAAGCTGTTTTCCAAAGAGGCTACACCATGTTACAATCACACCAACACTTATGAAGGTTCTAATTTCTCCACATCCTCACTAATGCTTGTTTCGTCTTTTTGAGAATGGCCATCCTAGTGAGTGAGAGTGAAGCTATATCTCATTGTAGCTTTGATTTATATTTCCCTAATGGCTAATGATGTGCTTTTCACATGCTGATTGGCCATTTTTGTATCTTCTTTGGAGAATGTCTATCTACATTTTAACTGGTGTATTTATCTTTTTATTATTGAATTGAAAGAATTCTTCATATAGTCTAGATTTCGAGTGCCTTATCAGTTATATGATTTGTAAATATTTTACCCCATTTTGTAGGCTGACTTTTCACTTTCCTGGTGGTAACCTCTACAGCATAAAAGCTTTTTATTTGATGTGGTCTTTTGTGAAGTTCAATGTATCTGTTTTTCTTTTGTCACTTATACTTTTGTTGTCATATCTAACATGGGTTTGTCTAACTCAAGATCACAAAGATTTCATCTATGCCTTCTTCTAAAAGTTTTAGATATTTTTTACAGTTTTAGCTTTACATTTAGGCCTATAATCCATTTTAAAATAATTTTTTGTTTCACATATACCCTTTCCTTTTAATTTAATTTTGAATATGTCAAACCAAAAAGAAGAACTTTAGGAGAAAAAAAAGATACTGTTATTATTCATCTTATTTTTTAAAAAAATTTTAATGTTTATTTACTTTTGAGAGAGACAGAGAGAGAAACAGAGAATGAGTGGGGGAGGGGCAGGGAGAGAGGGCTACACAGAATCCAAAGCAGGCTGTAGGCTCTGAGCTGTCAGCACAGAGCCAGACACAGGGGTCAAACCCACCGACCGCAAGATCATGACCTGAGCCGAAGTCAGATGCTTAACCAACTGAGTCACCCAGTTACCCCATCTTATTTTTTTAAAAAACATTTTATTTTGGGCGTTATAATAAATAGCAAGTTTTTAGGTTTAATACATCCAATGAAGCTCCAAATGCATCTGTGAAAACCCCTTTGGAAATTGAAAATATAGTTCACACTTAATACTACCTATTCATTCTGATAACAAACATTTAATTCAACAATTATTTATTAAACACCCACTAGTGTGTCAAGCACTGTTCTGAGCCCTGAGGATTATGTGGTGAACAAAATAGGCAAGGCTTTCATTTTTATGGAGTTTACACACTGGAGGAAAGAAGCAAAGAGAAAACATGTAAACAGATACATCACTAAGGTTATTTGCAAAGTGATAAGTAACGTGAGAGTGTAATGTGAGGGAGGGACAACTTTTTTGGATTGCATGGTCAGAAAGCCTTCTGTGCTGAGGTCTGAATCATGAGAAGACACCAGCATTGCAATGATTTAGTAAAAAAAAGGAGGAGGAGGAGGAGGAGGAGGAGGAGGAGGAGGGAGGAGGGAGGAAGAGGGGACTGAAAGCAAGAGACCAAGAGTTAGGAAAGAGCTTGTAGGTTCCAAGACAAAAAAACAAGAGCAAAACCAAATATCTCTGAGTGTCTGTAGGCAAAAGAGCACAAGATTGGGATGGCAGACTGGAAGACAGATCTTGAAGTGAATACAAGGATAATTAAGACTGTGTATGCTTCCAGTTTCCTTTTTTTTTTTAATTTTAATATTTCTTTATTTTTGAGAGAGTGCAGGCAGGCGAGGGGCAGAGAGAGGGGGACAGAGGATCTGAAGCAGGTTCTGCACTGACAGGATGACAGTAATGAGCCTGATGTGGGGCTTGAACTCACAAACCGTGAGATCATGACCTGAGCTGAAGTCAGATGCTCAACTGATTGAGCCACCCAGCTGCACCAACCGCGCCCCCACCCAGTTTCCTTTTTAAAGAAGAATCCTCAGCTAACATGGTAATAAAATTTAAAATTTAGATGAGGAAAATGTTCTGTAATCAAAATTAGCATTTCTTATTCTAAAGAGGCCAGATCAACACATTCTTGAAATTCTGACCCACTACCTGAGGCATTGGGAGGCATTCCTACTTGATCCAGTGGGAACTCAAACATCATTTTATTTTTTTACTAAGAGAAAGCCAGCCCCCCTCCCCATACTCCAACTATTGTTGGCTTCTGTGAAGTGGATTGGAGGAAACGACACCAAAGATTGTTGCAGAAGCTTTCTTCAATAGTGACATCAGATTATTTATCAGGAGTTACCGAAGGGCTGAGACAGAACATGTCCAGGTGTTATCCCTAAAACTGAAAAATCAGAAGAGATAATTAGTTATAAGCACAATGCTCAACCATAATAAGCACTTAATAAATGGTAGCTATTATCTCAATAGCTTTGGCTGATCTTCAGTGATACTACTCTTGATTGCTGGCCAGAGTCTCTTAGGTTTCTGTTGCTCCCAAAGCAAACAAGTGATAAGGGTATGGGGAGATGAAGCCTCTGTCCTCCACAGTTAATGTTCACAGGTGGAGATTATGTGTAGACACTTTGGAGCAAATTTTGCATATGCAGAGATCACAGGTTAGGCAGAGATACAGGTGTGAGGGCTATGAGCCCTTACTGCCTACCACCACCACTGGGAGTTTCTTCCTTCCTCTAGTGCCAACTTCGTAAAAACTCTACAGAGCACTGTACTAGGTGCTTTAAATGTACTTTGTTATCATATAATCAACTTTGAGGTAGGATTATTATCTATACTAAATATGAGACCAACAAATGATAAAACTGGATTTGAATTCAATTCCACTCAGCTCCAAAAACTCATGTTCTTTCCATTATGCTACCAGTACTTCTCAAATTTTTCCAACTAAGTACCCATAATACCTAGAAGGATACCATTTTTGAGGGCAATGTAGAATTGTCCTCATTCTTCCATTCTCCTCTTATCAGTCATTACATTCCAGCAGTTCTTCCCATATCCGGCAAACATCTCCTCTTCTCCATCTCCATGGCAAGCACTCCAGTGCAGACTATCTACGAGTATCACTGTAATGGATGACCCTGACTTCATATTTCATCCTGGTCTGGATTACAGATCATATCATTCCTAGACTTGACAGTTCTTCCCCTATTACATACAAGATAAAGTCCAAAACCCTCAGCAAAGCACTGAAGGCCCTTAATAATCTGGTACTACCTTCTTTCCAGCCTCCCATCCCATGCACCCTAACCCTCAAGCCCTATAAGACTAACTCACTCTACCCCATGCACATGCACATACTCCATATCCTTTCACATCCTGTTCCAAGAATTCTTGTGGCAAATTCCCTCTTATCTACCAGGTCTCCCCTTGAGTTCACTTCCTGTGAGAAGCCTCCTGACCCTTAAACATCATGTTCCCTTGTCCTACCATGTGCTCTAATATTAGCCATTTCTACCCCCATTTGCACTACTCACCATGCTGCATTATCATTGTCCAATTTACCTCTTCCAGAAGTTTGTAAATCTCTGCTGTGGGGTTGTTTTGTTTAGCTGTTATGCCCCCAGTGCTGTGCTTAGCACATAAATCTCTCTATTGAAGGAATGTGCCCCGTTTTCCCCCCACTAGATTATAAACTTTTATTTCTAGTGCCTAGCATACTTCTAGTTCCTAAATATCTGTTCAATAATACTTCATGCTTATTGAGCATTTACTATGTGCCTGGCATAATCTAAATAATATTTAATGTGGATTAACTCATTTAAAACTCTTAATAACTGTGTGAAGTCAATGTTATCATTAACCCATTTTACATAAGGAACCTGAGACACAGAAAGGTTCAATAACAAGCAGTGTGACCTTGAGCAAGTAAATGGCAAAACCACCATTCAAACAGAGTACAGTTGATCCTTGAACAACACAGATTTGAACTGTGCAGGTCTACTTGCATGTGGGCTTTTTTTTTTTTTTCATTAAATGCAGTATAAGATTTCTTTTTTAAAAAAAATTTTTTAACATTTATTTTATTTTTGAAAGACAGACAGAGAGAGAGAGAGCAGGGGAGAGGGAGAGAGGGAGAGAGGGAGACACAGAATCTGAAGCAGGCTCCAGGCTCTGAGCTGTCAGCACAGAGTCTGACGCGGGGCTCGAACCCACAAACTGTGAGATCGTGACCTGAGCCGAAGTCTGACACTCAACTGACTGAGCCACCCAGGTGCCCCTTCATTAAGTGCAGTATGGTATTATAAATGTATTTTCTCTTCTTTATTATTTTAATAACATTTTTCTTTTCTCTAGCTTACATTATTGTAAGAATGAAGTATAAAAGACGTATGCAAAATATGTGTTAATGGACTGTTATATTATTGGTAAGACTTCCTGTCAACAGCAGGCTACCAATAGTTAAGTTTGGGGGGAGTCAAAAATTATATGCAGATTTTTGACTATGTGGGGGTTGGTCCCTCTGACCCCTGAGTTCAAGGATCAACTGTAGTCTGGTTCCAATATCTGCACTCTGACGCTATGCCATGTTGCCTATATGTGTCTGCCCAGTGAGGGATGAATAAATAGAATCCTTTCCAGTTTCTACAGGAACAAAACCCAAGAGTCCTGAGCCTATTTAAGGAGGGATAAAGGAGCCTATACAAAGAGGTTCTTAATTTCTCATAGATTTCATTGCGAATGGTCAAAATAACTGTGAGAACTTCAGGTATGTTAGAGGTAGTATAAGAAACAGTGAGTTAGAGCCATCATGCCAGTTGTTGGCAGAGCCTTGTGCCTAAGGCTTTGTAAAGTTGACTCCCATGGTGGACTGCTGTGAGATTAAAGGCCCTCCTATCAAACCATCACCCCACTTCATAGCCTCGTGTGTGTGGCTCAGTTCTTAAGCTCTTTATCCTCGGTTTATCTATTAAACAGAGATATCATGGTTAGGATCTTTTAGGATTGTGGGGACTCAGTGAGTTAAGATATGTAAATCACTTAGAGCAGAGCATGCAATTAAGTACTTGAAGAAAGAAAAAGGAGGAGGAAAAAGTGTTTCCGCTTACGCTTACGGAGGGTCAGTAACGCCAAGTGGTCACGTCAGTGGTTTGTGAATAGCTGCCAGCACCTTTTCTAAATGAGTGAAAGAGGGAGAGAAAGGATCCAGACTTAAGCCAATTCTTTGCTACTTTACATCAAGTTTGGGAATTAAATGTTAGGAAAGAGAAGGCCACTGTAAACTTTTGCTTAAAGGGAAAGGTTGGGGACAAAACACAAGTAAATAATCACCTTAGGGATTCTCCATAGCTCATCAAGAAATGCCTGACCGTTTTTTTTATACTTAGAGATACCTCTCTTTTGAGGAATTTAAGTGGCTTTTAAAATTAGACAGAGCTTGGGGGCTCTTGAGTGGCTCAATTGGTTAAGCGTCTGACTTCAGCTCAGGTCATGATCTTGCAGTTCATGAGTTTGATCCCCATGTTCGGCTCTGTGCTGATAGCTTGGAACCTGGAGCCTGCTTTGGAATCTGTGACTCCCCCCCCCACCGCCCGTCTCTCTCTCCCTCTCTCTCTCTCCCCCCCGCCCCCCTCCCCCCCTTCCCGGCTAGTGCTCTGTCTCTCAAAAAATCAACATTAAAAAAAAAATTTTAATGAAAAAAATTAAAATTAGACAGAAATTTTCTAGCTCAAGGGGATACTGAATTCTGTTAATCCTTTTATGGCTATGTTTCTTCCTTTTCCTCAATCACCTTTTTACTTCCTTTCCTCTGCAGCTACAAATTTCCCTCACAAACTGCTTTTTCAGATACATTTCCACTAGCAAGCTCCCTGAGTTCTTTTTTGTTTATTTTGAGAGGAAATGGTTAAAAATGAAAGTAGAAGAAAACAGAGGAATACTCAGTCCCCTTGGCTGCCTGCCAGGAAAAATGCCAAATGTCAGAGGCCTTGATGAAAGCGACCCAGCCACAAGCACGAGGGATTGGCCCACCACAAGATTATCCTCCAGGGGAATTTATACCACAGCCTAAAAATTGGACGGTCTTGGGAACTTTCTCCTAATAAGGTCCTACAACTGGACCTGATAGTAAAATATTAAGCTTAAGCTCTCAAATCACTAAACAAGAGCCTGGGATCTCAGGTTACATGCAAAGGGTTTAGATATATGAATATTTTAATCTGTCTGGGAAGCCGTATAACACATTGGGGAAGCACAGGCCCTGGTGCCAGAAAGACCTTGGTTTGGATTCTGGCCCACCACTTGTCACCTTGGTGATTTTGCACAAATGGCTTATTCTCACCCAACTAGTATGTCTTAATTTTTAATATTAAGAATAATACAAGATCCACCTCAGAGGGTTGTAGTGAGGATTAAATTAAAAGTCCTAACACTTTTAAGTACCCTGCTCAGCAAATGTTAATTACCACGACTACTAGTTTTGCTAGCCCTCAACATTGAAAGGTGGAAACCAATACCTCATACTATAGCTTCTAGGACCATGCCACTCTTAGGTTGTTTTCATTATGTCTGCACCAGTAAGTAATCCCCGAGGATTTGAGTGGTTCTAATAACTCAACCTTGAGTTTCTAGGGCAAAGGAAACCTAAAAGGGAGTAACTTGAATCAAAGACAAGTGATAGACTTCTTAATAACAGGACCTATTTGAACACCTAATACATTATTTTACCTAATCATCACAATAGCCTCTATGGGAGAATCACTAGAATTCATAAATAAAGACACAGAAGCTCTCAGAGGTTTACGTACCTAGTCAGTGGAAGAATTGGGATTTATCCCAGAATTATCAAATACCAAACCTTCTCTTTCATCTCTGCTATAAAGTCTTGGAGCTGAAAGCTTCAAGACTTAGCAATGTATTCTAGAAAAGCTCAATATTTTTACTCAACTGAAGTGTGACAAAAAATCAAAAAGTAGTTCCTCTCTGCAGTCCCTTACCCACCTCAAGATCAGAATCTTCCTTAATGGTATGCTTCTTATAGACACATGCTTGATTAGAAGAAATTCTGAGCAAGACCCATTTTAATCATTTTAGAAAGATACCAAAAGACAGGGCCAATACCCTGAAGCTGTTTGTCTATCTACATTTGGTAATGAATGCCTACCAACAGGACAGAGCTTGCAGGGAAGGCTGAGAGACAGAGCACCCAAGTGTAGAAATGGTGTGCCTCAAATAGAATAGCCCTGTGGCAGAATGTATTTTTTTTAAGATGAACACAACAATGTCTCATCCCACGTGATCTTCTGCAATGTTATCTTGCAACACCCCAATATGAGGTGGAGTTCAACACACTTACCCTTGAGTCTGGGCTGGTCTTAATGATTTGCTTGACTGATCAAATGTGTTGCAAGTGACAAGACATATTGGGTCTTCCAAGGTTGTGTCATTAGAAGCATCTCAGCTTTGGCTTGGGTCTCTTGAACCACTCACCCTTGAAATACTCTCTCTGAGAAGCCCAGGCCATATAGGTAAGTCCTGTGTGGGGACTCCAGGTGACAGCCCCAGCAGAGCTCCCAGTTAACAGCCAGCATCAGCTGTCAGCCTTGTGAGTCAGGCGTCTTGAATATCCCACCTAGTCAACTCTACAGATTACTGCAGCCTCAGCCAGAACCAGCTCCATAATTTGTAGGACTCAGTGCAAAATGACAATCCTGAGCTTCCTGTTCAAAAAATATTAAGAGATTCAAGACAGCAACAGCATTGAACCAAGTGTGAGGCCCTTCTAAACATGGGGCCCTGTGTGACTGCACAGGTCACATGCTGTATGAAGCCTGCCCTGGCCATGTAGTAGACACTGATTGCATCCAGTTAAGAGGCCCCAAGTGAGAACTTCCCAACTGAGCTTAGTCAACCCGTATAGCTTTGAAACACAATGGGACATTGTTATTCTAATTCACTGTGTCTTGGGTGGTTTGTTATGCTGCAAAAGAAAATTAGAACATTCCCACAAAACACCTGTAGGTAGCCCTACCAGAAAAAATGCTAAAGGCAGCAAGGCTACCAAAGCACCCTCTGCTCAAATACATACAGGAGGATGATTTTACATACTAAAGCACAAAAAAATCTCAGATCCAGGAGTAAGGCTTCTCTGGGGTCAGAGAGACTTTTCTCATTGGGCAGATCCTGGGAGAAGGCAGGCAAATAGCTTAAAAGAAGAGACATTACCATTGAAAATAAAAGTCACACAAAATATGAATGAAATTATACTCTGCTATTAGATTTATTGGAAAAATGGAAGAAAAGTAAAAGCGAGGAAGCCAAAACATTTTGGTTATCTCTAAGGTATCAGGGAGAATGAGAAGTTTTCCTGGAGGTGCATAACTAACTTTATTTTCTAAAAAAGTTAAAAAGCTGGATTCTGCAAACTATAGCTTAGTTCCCTCATTCTGGGCTAGATTCTGGAATAACATGTTAAAGGAATACTTTGTGAATTACTAAAAGACGAAGAATTGATCACTAAAATCCCATACCAATTCATTAAGAACAAATCATGGTAGACACAGGGCTTGACACACAGTAGGTAGTCAAGAAATACTTGTTCTATGAACTAATTTTCTTTCTTTTTTGATGAAGTTATCACACATTTTGTAAAGAATTCAAGACACGTAGCAACGCATTTCATGAATTCATTGATGGAAAAAAAGAGAAATGTGGGCCAAAGGATAGTGGTATTAGGAGATTACAACTGACTCAACAATCAATAACAAATGCTTTATAAAAGTCAGAAGAAATAGACCACCTGGCGTGTGTAGTGTAGGGGAATTAAAGCATGGATTTTGATGTCATTGCTCTGCCATTTGCTTGTGGTAAGGCCTTGGGCAAATTACATAACCTCTCTTATTCTCCCTCTCCTCGCCTGAGTCATAACCCATGTGGGATAGGCATGAAGCAGTTAAACAGAAAACTCGGGTCAGTTGGCTATGTTCCACCCCCAGAGAACCAGGGCAGGTGGTTCCTCTGCCAAGGAGACAATTACAGTGTGAGGCGGGAAACAACCAAAGAGGAAAAGATTTTTGAGTAAGAGGAAAGTCTTCTGGGCAGTACTTGGCTCAGAAGACTGCCCTTTTATTTCAACAGACTTTAGATACAGAGATCCCTAACAGCCTGTCCTTCACCATAGGTCTGAGAAGAGTCACTGACAGTCTAGAGCCTTTGCAGGGATTTTGACGTGGGGGGAAGGGCACCTGGTATTTGTGTGTCTGTTCTATAACTATTAGGTACAGAAACAAAACATAAGAATAATATAAAATCAGCAACAGAAATACATAATTCAGGGAAACACCATGCTTGAAAGACCCAACTTAGAGCAGTATCGGAGACAGAGTGAGGGCTCTGTGCAGATCAGCATTAAAAGAGAAAAGCAAACAATCCAGGGATAGTCTAGGAGGCCTGACAAAAGGACTGGGCCTCACGTCTAAAGCTCTCCAGTGCAGTCTTTTTATGTTATCTCCAAATACAGTTATATATTTGGTTGTCCTGGAGATACACTTACAGAATAGAAAGAAGGTCATGTTCATGATGCAACTTTAAACTTACTAAACCACACCCCCTATGATGTGTTGTCAATTGATACTTTTAATAATATCAATAAATTTAGTAAGACAATCTCATCATTATTTTGTGCATGACAAAAATAGATTACTTTTATCATGTTAACAAAAGCGTTACTAAAAACCACGTAATGTAAGTAAGTGTGATCACAATTTTAACAACCTTATTTTAGCATTTTTTAAAAAACATACTAGGATTCTCAAAATCCATACATGGCCTGTGCTTCTTTCAGTCTCTGCAAGAAGGTAGAGGAAAACCAGGTTCAGAATCATGAGTGTGAAAGTAGATGATTCAGGCAGGATAGCATGGACACCACTCCCTGGCTGAATTTCTGTAGAATCAGAGATTTGTCTTGCAATGTTGGCCTTAGCTTTATGAGTAACCATTTGTATTGTTGAAGGTGCTTTGTCTGTGAATACTATTTTTTACTCTTTAAAAAGAGAAAGATGTTGAACTTCATGATCTCTAATATATTTTCCTTATTTAACATTTCAATGCAGCTATTAATATCTGAGTCGAGAAGTGATCCTATCCAAAACATTTGGAGCCAGAAGTTTTCAGAATTCAGAATTTTTCAGTTTTAAGAAAGATAGTATGTGCATGGAAAGTATATTGTTAGTCTAGTGGGTTATACAGCAGAACTGTAATCATAATCAAACATTAGTTCTGCAGTAAAATGTATGAATATTCATAGTAAGTGGGAAATAAAGGCTATAAATAGCTATATAACATGTGAGCTCAGTTCAGGTTTGCCACTAAATGAATTCAGGTCAGGTTAGGTCCTGCCAGGAATGAGTTACAAAACAAACAAAACAAAAGAAAACAAAACAAAACAAAACAAAACAAAACACCAACTTTCAGCTTTTAGAACTTTTCAAAAGATTTCTGAGTTATGCAGTCAGTACCACCCTAAAGGTATATCTTCATAGCAAATGGAATTTATGCATATCTAAGTATGTTTCAATAATATTTACCAAACTGTACATTGTTCATGTAGAATGTGCCTTGTCTTTGCTTTTTTATCACTGATCTTTTTTTTTTCCTTACAAAGTCCCAGGGTAAAAGAAATCCTTCAAAAAAGGAAGAAGGAAGGTAACTGGCAATTACAAAACTAGTTTTTCATTTATACGGATAACACGTTATTTTTAAATATCAAAACATCAGTAATTTCTTGGTATATATATTTAAATCTGAAATTGAAGCATTTGCTTTTTGAGATGTATCTAAAGAATTATACACTGCATTAAAATCTCAATTCAGACAAAGGTACATGTTTACAAAATGTTTTGATCCTATCCCTCCCCTGTTTAAAAAGTCTTCCAAGGTTTGTTAGCTTTGTTGTAAATTTCCATTTCTATTTCTCAGGTTTCCTGACAAGTTGGCAGTTTTCTTATGTTTGTTAGACCTTTGTACTCCCCCCTTCCCCTGCAGAGTCTGTTTTTGTCTGAGGGGGTCCTTTTAGAATGCTGGGTGGGGAAAGGGAGGGTGGGTGGTGGGTGGAGGAGGTTGTACAGAAAGTGTATAGCTTGGTGGTCAGGGAATGGAAGAAAAGGGGATTAGGAGATGTGATGGGGAAAGATGCAGGAAGGTGTCAAGTCCAATTCCTGTCCTTGCCCTGGAGCCTAACCACCTTCCTTTCCTTAGTTCTGCCTTTCCCTCAATACTTCTTCCCTTTTATCTTCTAGAATCAGCTCCATTTTCTCACAGCCTGACTCTACCACACTTCTAGGATAATTTATTTTAAATGGGATTTTTCCCCCTAGGGATAAGCATGCTACCTGGAGAGAGGAAAGTCTGAAGTGTAGAGAATGCCTACTCCTGGACCTTGGTCCTTCCCACATGGCAGAGCATCCTTCCCACATGGAAGAGCATATAGGACAGTGAGGACATACCTCAACCAAGTGCAGAGATACCCATCTTGTCATTTTACTCTGGTGTTGTAATCCTGCAATTGTGAATATTCATCATACTCAAGAACTAGAATTCGTCATCTATCTCCTAGTAGACCAGAGGAGATTCTGCTAAGAAAATCCCTGTGGGTTTTCTCCAGTCTCTGTCTTTGCTAGTCTACATGGAAAAAGAGCATGAGCTTTGAAGTCAGACTAAGACACCTTGGAGTAGATATTTAGCCTCCTTGATCCTCAGTGTATTTCCTGTTTAAAGTGTGGACTTTAAATACCTACTGCCTGCAAATTGGTATGTGGTAGAGGTAAAGAATGTAGCACGCCTAATGTAGTGGTGATGTGTACTAAATGCTTAATAAATACAATTTCCCTTTTTCTCCTTATAGGAACTTGTGGCCCCAGCAAACTGACGGAGACGTTAGAGAAGATAGACAAAGGATGGAAGTTGATATGGGCTCCTGGAATTTCAGGTCTGCTTAGCAAGAGCTAAAGAGAAAGTTGACTGGTACATGTTTTTTTAGATATGAACCGTGTTGGAAGGGGAGAAAGGGACAATTTACTAGAATCTAATTGTTTTCCCCAGTTTATCTGATACTTTAGTCATATCCTTTGCCTCTGTCTCATTGCTATTCTCTTCATGACTCTTCTGACAGAAACATGCCATAGCAATAAAGTATCATCTGTGTGGTGTTTCCTGAAAGCAGTGGGGAGATTGAGGTCAATGGTTAGTGACCAGGTTAGAATCAGATAGACTTCTTTACAGTCTCAGCTTTGCCATTTTTTGGTGTGGCGTGGGGAAATCTCAGTCTCCATTTCATCAGCAGCAAAATGGTATAAGCTTACCTAACTCAAAGGTTCATTAATTTGCTTGTAAGTATTTTTTTCTGAGCACTCATCATGTGCTAGGTACTGTATTAGATACTGAGGATAGACAGTTAACAAAACGATCCCATTCTTACAGACTTTGCATTCTAAGGGGAGACACAGAGGATATACCAAGAACGTAAATACGTCAGATGGTGACTAGTCAGATGGTGGCTATGAAGAAAAAAAAAAGCCAGATAAAAGGACTGGGGGTAAGGGAGCAGGTTACCCTTTTATATAGGGTGGTCTGAAAAGCCTCTGTAAGAAAGTACCCTTTGAATAAAATCTAAAGAAAGTGAGAAAATGAAGTGTGTTCTAGGCCATTGTGAGATTTAATGAGATAATGCTGATAAACTTAGCATATTATCTGGAATACACTGGGCACTATATCAATATTAGTTGCTTATGTTATTAAAGAAGGTATTTCATTACAGTGAAGGCTACAGGTAGCTGAAAACCTTTCTAGTTCACCCTAACACACTCCTGAGGGACCCTTAACCATTATGAAAGACAGGGGTGATGGCTCAGAGGACTTCATACACACACATTTTATTGCTGGCAATAAAATGCCAATCGTGTGAACAAAAGTATTTCTGTAGGAGTGGGATATTTTAAGCTAGCAGAAAAGAGAGTGGGGTAAGAGACACTCTATAGGGTAGTCTTCAGATTCATATTCTCTGTAACAAATATTCCCAACTCTGAAGTTTGCAGGTGTGCACACATATTTCACCTCATCAACAACAATAATGGCAATGATGACATTAATTATGCCATTTATAGGTTTGTAAAAGCTCTTCTTTCAAAGACCTCAAGTGTTTTATGTACGTGACCTAATTCACCCTCACAGCTTCCCCAAAGACAGGTCTAGTCCCATTTAATAGATGAGGAAACTGAACTATAAAGAAGCTAAGTCACCTCTTCAAGGTCAAATAATTACCTAGACAACTCTGATCTAGATCCCAGACTTAATTTTCAGGTTAGGTCCCTTTTTGTTTGACTCTTCATCTTTCTAGATGTCAGAGACCATAAGGTGGGTGCAATGGAAGGAAGCCATGATGTCAGGATGTCAAAGTGCCCACCCTTTGCTCATCACATAGTTAGTGATCAGTAAATGTTGTTTTGTTTTTTTTTTAAACTCTTTAAGAAGGGGCTTCTTTAGTGCTACCAAAATATTAACTATCTAGCATACCTCTCAAAGTTTGGTTGATGGAGAGAGCCCTAGTTTAGAAATACCCATATACGTAAATACTGACATTTGGCTTTCCTCTGTGAAAGTCAACAGGAACATAACAAGGGCTCTCATTTTTTGTTGATCATCTTCTCTGGGGTAGGCCTTTTACATATGTTATGTGTTATGTAATCCTCACAACAAAATTTTGCAGGAAAAATAATTGACCGTATTTACAAATTAGGAAACAAAGTATCCCAAAAGTTAAATAATTTATCTAGTGTCACATAGCTTATATATGACAAAGCTGGGATCAAACCCACATCTCTCTGACATCTAAGTCTTGATATCTTCTATAAGGCCAGACTGCCAATTCATAATGCCTCACTCAAATTACCTGCAGTCTGATGATCCAGTGTGAGTCATTTATGACCCATTTCTCCCTTTACATGAAATACTAGCAAAAGAATAAAATCAGCAGGTAAAATTTGAACAGTACAATTTTGCTGTTTTTAAAAATTCCTCTTAAAAGTTTAGCAGGTTGGTATATGCAGCTTAAATTTGGAATTTTGAAAGTTCTGTCTGGATGTTAATTATCTAGTCCATTCCTTTGCTCATCAGCAAGACCAATTGGTAGTTTTCTAAACATTTCAGTGCACTTCTTTTTCCTGTGTCAAAGATAGTCTGGTTCACAGGCAAGCACCTCTGGAGATATGAGGAAGGAATGAAATCTTGGTTTCAGTGACATCAATACCTTCTCAGGTGCCAGAGGCAAGATCTTGTAGATATATGCTATTGACTTGGGAAAGAATTTCACTTATAATTTAATCATCTGAATCATTCATACTGGTAAAGTCATGACATAAGCAGATAAATTATGTATATGTAATCTCTTATGCAACCATCAAAAAAGATATACAAAGAAGTATACTCAAAAACACTAAAGATAAATAAAAGTGAAATTCTTCAAAACATTCAGGTAACTCATAAGAAGGCATTAAAAAGAAAACAGAAATGAGACAGAATAAAAAGGATATAAAAATAAAATGGCAAACTTAAGCCTTCATATCAATAATTAAACGTAAATGGTCTAAGTACATTACTTAAATGACAGAAATTGGCAGAGTGGATTAAAAAACGTAATCCAGGGACGCCTGGGTGGCTCAGTTGGTTGGGCGTCCAACTTTCACTCAGGTCATTATCTCGCAGTTCTTGAGGTTGAGCCCCACATCGGGCTCTGTGCTGACAGCTCAGGGCCTGGAGCCTACTTTGGATTCTGTCTCCCTCTCTCTCTGCCCCTCCGCCACTCATGCTCTATCTCTCTCTGTCTCTCAAAAATAAATAAACGTTAAAAAAAAATTTTTTTTAAAAGGTAATCCAAATATGTTGTCTGTAAGAAACTCACTTCAGATATGATATAGGCAGGCTGAAAGTAAAAGGGTTGAAAAGATATGTCATATAAACATTAATCAAAGGAAAGCATGATTGGTCATATTAATATCAGAAAAAGTAGACTCCAGTAAGAAGAAAACTAGCAAAGACAGAGAGGGACAATATATAATGATAAAAGGAACACTATAGCCAAAAGACGTAACTATTTTATTTTATTTTATTTTTTAAGACATAGTAATTTTAAATACGTATGCACCAAACAACAGAGCTACAAAATATGTGAAGCAAACCTGAAAAACTGAAAGGAGAAATAAACTCACAATTAAGGTTGGAGGATTCAATATACTTCTCTCGGTAATTGATAGGATACCTAGACAAAGAACTCAGTAACACAGCAACATCAGCAAATAGGATTTCATCAACATGTATAGAATATTCCACACCATGACAGCAGAATACAGACGCTTCTTAAGTGCCAGTGGATCACCTACCAAAATAGACTATATCCTATGATGCTTGCCATAAAACAAACCTCCACAAAATTAAAAGAATTGAAATCATACAGAGTGTGTTCTCCAGCCACAATGAAATCAACTTAGAATAACAGAAAGACTACAGAAAAATCTCCAAGCACTGGGGAAACAAAACCTATCAGATTATCCCTAGGTTAAAAAGGAAGTCTCAAGAGAAATGAAAAATTGCACTGAACTAAATGAAAATGCAATATATCAGAATTTGTGGGACATAGCTAAAGCAGTTCTTTGAATGCTCTGAATGTTCCTTTAGCAAAACACAAAACTTTCTGTTTTAAAACCATTCCTTCTAGGGGTGCCTGGATGGCTCAGTCAGTTAGGTGTCTTGACTCTTGGTTTCAGTTCAGGTTTCTTACAGTTTCATGAGTTCAAGCCCTGCATGGGCTCTGTGCTGACAGCATGGAGCCTGCTTGAGAGTCTCCCTCTTTCTTAGCCCCTCCCCTGCTGGCGCTCTCTCTGTCTCTCTCAAAATAAATAAGCTTAACAAAAAAAAATTCCTCCTATATCTTTTTCTTTAGATTTGAGTGGACAATATCTTATTTTTTATGCCAAAATCTGGCTTAGTGCTCAGTAAAAGTTGCTTGAGCAAATGAATGACTGGATAGAATAAGCTATTTAGCAGAATGGAATTGAGGCCAAACCAATTTCTGCATGGGATCAATCAGAAAGTGTATATGCATGGTAGGTGGGGCCTTACACAGTGGGAGCTGCTGCACAGACACGGTTCTGAGCAGCTGCCTAGTTTATCTACCAGGAGAGCCTCCTTGGATTTATAGTTGCCAAAAGTGGCATTTGCCTATGAACAACAAAAGTAGAGAAAATTCAGCATACCCAATTCCATATCTCTGCCCTCAGTAGAAGTAATTTCTTTAGTTAATTAAATCAGATTTGGCCTTCTCCTTATCATTCCACCTCAACTATCAAACTTTTCTCGCCTTTTCCTTCATGCCTCTGTGAATAGAAGGACCATAAAGGTCATCTAGTCCAGCTTTCCTTTCAATAACTGAATATCCTGTAGTCAGTACAGGGGTGAGCTGCCAGTTTTTCTCACAATTGACTCAACTCAACTCTCTGAAAAGAACATCAGTGAGAATCCAAATGTAAGGCGTAAACTCAGTAATTGAGGAAATGACCTAAGAGAGTCTGTGAACCTTCCCCTTTCAAAACAAGTGTTTCTACTAAACACATAAAGGCAGACTTATTCTGGAAACCTAGTTAAAGTCAAAAGATGGGAAAATGTTCCAAAAGTTTGAGTATGCTAAAATCACTCAATGGTCTTACATGTTATGAGGCTGGTTCTATTCCTAAGGAACTAAAAGTATGATAAAATCCCTAATTATACACAGGCTTGATGATATATTTCCAGGATTCTGTAGATGTGTTTAAATCTTATCCCCCCCCCCCACAATTGATAATGTGAATTAGTTGACATATCCTATATGCTGTGTAGTTACACTTCTCAATGGGAAAGAGTAAATGGCATTCTAGTTTTTATATATGTCTCTTGTGAGTTTGGTAAGCTAGTCTCAGCATTTGATCTTACCATGGTGAACTTGTAATTCAATTTATGAGCCTTTAAAGGGGAGAATCCTTCCTGGAAATCTAGTGACTCTAACTAATTAATGCCACCATTCTAGTAAACTCTCTAGATGGTCAACTAGCTTGCTTGGCCAAGTCACATCTGACTTTACTCCAGGCCTTTCCTTTCAGATGACAAGGCCCTAACAAAAGATCACACTGCCTATACTTGACGTCTGCTAGAGAGAAGGGACTCAGTATTTATGTGTTGCTTTCTTGGACTTTACTTGGTGCCTTTAGAAATGCTGGAACTTGTCTTCTTTTCCTTTTCTTCTCCTTGATCTTTGTTGTATCCCTTGGGGCTATGATGAGAAACTTCAAGTTGGTTTAGTTAAGCCAATGTTAAAAACCTAAAATGGCAAAGTAAAATCAGACAAAATAACCAGATAGTAGCAACAATGTTCTTTTTTCTTTTTCTTTTTCTTTTTTTAATGTTTTTTTTTTTTTTTGAAGGAGAGAGAGACAGAGCATGAGCGGGGGAGGGGCAGAGAGAGAGGGAGACACAGAATCCGAAGCAGGCTCCAGGCTCTGAGCTGTTAGTCCAGAGTCCAACGTGGGGCTTGAACCCACGAACCGTGAGATCTTGACCTGAGCGGAAGTCGGAGGTCTAACTGACTGAGCCACCCAGGCGCCCCAACAATGTTCTTTTTTCTCTTGTGATAATTAAAAAGAAAGAGAAGTACAGCAGTCATCACCCCCATTGAAAACCTCACCAGAGAGGCAATCCCAGGAAATCCCTAGGAGCCTCCAAGGATGTATAGCTGTAAGTCAGCAGCAGTTACCCTCCAACTGTAAAGCCAGCGGGGCTGAGGGCTGACTGTGTCCTCGAAGGCCTCATTCAAGGTGCATAAGACTGGTTTTTAATAAGTGTGTGCAGTCTGTCAGGATAGTGAACTAAGAAGGGTAAGACCGGTGGGACTTGTTTGTCAAGGTCCTAAAATGGGAATTTTCCTGGTTATACACACAACAATGAATATGAGCAACATTAATAGTGGCACGAGTGATGAAGTCAAAAGCTTGAGTCTTGGTCTGCTGTAATTATTAGACAACGTATCCCCAAAGTAGGCTAACAGGGTTCACATTTCTAACTTAGAAACAGTCTACATCTCACCTTAGCTTTAAGATGTGTATTTGGCTCAAGTTACATTTTGCCGAAGCTCATTTTGCACTAATTGCAGAGTGTTTATACCTTGAGAAGGTTGTGGGTAAGTTTATAGAAAATGTGGATTCCGGAGCTAATATGTTCCAAACAGCTGCTTCGAGGTGATGATTGAAAACTTCAGGTCCCTTAAATAGACGAGTGTTTTCTACATTTGAATTTTCTCCCCCCCCCCAACTTTTAATTCCTGTTGAGATGCTGAGATAGTCTGAATTTGGAATACTCAACAGCACATCTGCAAGACTAAGTGTAGGCCTTTGAGCATTTGTAACTGCAGCTCCTAGAATAATAACTGTCACAAGATGACCACCAAGGCTTGACAGACTAAGCATCTTCCCCAGTTCTCTTCCCCTGTTATTCCATGAGACACCTTCACTTTATTCACCCTGGCTCAAAGACAGGGGCTAATTTTCCTCAGCTTCGTCTTTTCCTGCCCTCCTGTTGATTTTGCTTTGGAGCCATTTTGTATCTGTCCCTGCCTCTTCATACCTTCTCCTAGCATGCTTTACCTTTCCTGTGAATCCTTGCAAGAGCCTCCAAACTAAAGGAGACATCGACTGTTAACAGTTGTTATCTCTGGGCTAGAGATCAAGAGGCACTTTTACGTTCTTAGTTATACATTTATATAGTTTTTGGCACTCTTGACTGGCACAAACTGCTTTTGCAATCCTAAAAATTTTTTTTTCATTAAAAAAGGATGTAGGGAAGTGACATGGTACTCAGAGAGGCCTCTTAGATGTGATGTTACAGGAGTGGGATAGGAACATTTGAGAACAAACATATTTCTATAAGTTTTTCTCATGTAACATAACCCGGAACCAAACTCCAGTTCCTGTAGTAGCTAAAGCAGTGCAACCATCTTCTATAAATAGTCAGAAACACTCAGTCTGGATTCTTATACAATATCATCTGACAGACAAGATGGAAAAGGCATGTTAGTCAGGAACTGAGAGAAAGAGAGGGGAGGGAAGGAATGAGGAAAAGAAAGTCCTAAACAGCTTATAATATAAATTAGTTCTTAAAGGGACTCCTCAGTGTTAGACCCATGTAATAGGAATGGGTTTTTTGTTTTGTTTTGTTTTGTTTTCTGAGAATTATTGCTTAGACTCACTGGTTTATGATTCCTGAGGAGAGCCAGCTTGCTCTTCTGACCTACCTCCCCTTTCACTATCATGGGTGCTATTTATAGAGCTCCCTGTCCCGGGAGTGAGCTGCCTGTCCCAGGGGTCCAGCCCCAAGCAGGCCCTGTGTACTCTGTGACACGTTCTCCTGAGGGTACACAATTTCCAAGACTAGCCAACAGCTGCTACTAATTTTTACTAAGAAAGGCTAACATAGCAAGGGAGAAGACAACACGAGAGACTCCTGGGTAAAATGGTCTTCTGGCTTCCTCACTTCTGGTTGGATCCAGGCTGGACATGTAGTGCATCAGCTTCTCATGAGCCCAAAGCCTAAAGGCTGTGGGGGGGTGGGGTGGGGTGGGGGCCTGTGTGTTAGTCTTCTCTTGGTTCATCTTCCCTGCAATTAGTTCTTATGGGGACTCTGGAATTAGGCCACAGGCTTGTGTTTGCTGAGGTATGGAGAGGGTTCTGGAAGCCTTTACCAAGCATGCCTTCACTAATGAGCACCTGTCTCAGTAAGAATACATGAATTATAGGTACAGTGAGCAGGAAACTAAGAAAACAAGACACAGTCAACAAATGTCTGGTGAATGACTAGAAAAACATGGTAGTCAAAAGCACAGGCTCTGAGGCGGACTCCCTGAGATTCAAGTCCCACTTACTTAGCTGTGTGACCTTTGCAGAGTTGAAGCTCTGTGGGGAAGAATGCCTAGTTTCTAGTCCAGACTCTGTTTAATAACTGAATGTGCTGGGTCAAGTCATTTCACTTCTCCGGGCCTCAGTTCTGTCATCCATAAAGTGGGATAATTATACCTGCCTTGTCTACCTTACAGGGTTGTCAGTGGGATCAAATGAGATAATGTCATAAAAGCCCTTTGTAAATTAAAATATACTATACAAACGTAAGCTATTATTACATTTAATTCTAGTGACTAGTAAATAATAAAGTGGTGGAACCAACAATCCCATTGTCACCAACTTGAATCTTACAGAGCAATTTCCCAATTCCACCCACTCTACCTGCTAGGCATTTCCACCTACCTACCTCCTCCCATGACTTTAGTCAAAGACAAGAGAAAGAGAGTACCATAATAATTCCCCTAATTAACTTTCTCAATCAGAGCCCTATAAAAACATATCCAAAAGAAAAAGGGAATGCATCTCAGAGTGTGTACTGTTTCTTTTAGGTAACCTCTCTAATCCCCCAGAGATTTTAGTTCCGTTTCTTTGTTTCAGTGCTCCAAGTCTGAAGTTATTTTCACACTGCTTTTTGGGGGCACATCAGCAAGCTAGGCTTTGGGTCTTCTGATTGCCATAGTTGGCTAGTGAGCACACACAGGTTGTTTTCCCCTCACTTTCTACCATCTGAACATTCAGGTGTTAAAGTAGATGACCCATTGATCCTTTCCAGTCCTGAATTATAGACCTAATTCATTGGGTTCTCTGACTCCTTCACCCGCTCCAGACAACTGTCTTCAAACTTTTTGGTATTGGGCATATGTGATTTATGCCGGAGTGAGATTAAGAGCAAAGGAAAAATTCGCAAACAGAGCTATCACAGGAACTACTTGCCAAGCTTCTTTTCAAATCTTCTTCCCATCCCCTCTTACGGCTCATCTCTGGAGTGGGTCAAAAAGCCCTTTTTAAAGAGATAGAAGCCAGAATGGGAGGTTGGAGTGGACATAGAGTGAGAAACCGGATCAGTTCCTCAGCCCCCATTATATTTTCTGCAGTTTAGGCAAGTGAATTAACTCTGGTCTCAGTTTCTTCATCTTTAAAATGGGGCTAACCCCTTATTTACTTGCCTTAATTACGTATTTACTGCCTTATTGACAGGCCTATTGTTAGGAATAAAAGAAACTGCTTAACGTCAAAACACTTTGTCGTTATTGTTTACAATACAACAGAGATTGATTCTGGAATCGGAGGGCATAACAGGGCACTTAGATCCAGGCAGACTGTAAACCAAAAATAGCATCACAATTGCACAGAGCCTAGAATAAAGCATTACTAGCTGCCTACCCATCCTTCCCTTCTCCACAGCAAATTCTTCCCAGGACCTTTGTGTTGAGTTAGTTGTCAAATGTTCCCATTCTCAGATGATTCAGGCTCACTTTCTTTAAAATGTCTCTGATGTCTAACACATAACCACCACTGTGGTTTAGAAAGCTCTAAGCAGAGCCGTGGAATTTGGAACTGCTTCCCGCAGCTAAGCTCCATAGGTGCAAGACACAACTGTCAGCCGCTTCTCATTGCAGATCAACTTGATCCAATTGCACTGACAGTGATGGGCCGAATATAGGCCAGCAGCAGGGGCTCACATTGGCTAGGGTAAGCCTGCTCACAGATGTGAGGAGGACTAGCTAGGACAAGTCACGTCACCACTTAGCCTAATTACCCTTAATGGGTTTAGAGCTGTCTACCTGGAGGAAGGGAGTAACTTGCAAGGTTCTGTGGACATGTTTTTCTCTTCCCACTCCAGTCTCTCCCCTGGGTGATCTCACCCAATTCTCATCCTTTTCCAATGACTTCTTCTGTCTTCAACTGAGATATTTTACCTGAGGACTAAGCTACCGTCTATTGGCTGGTCGTGTCACTTGGATGTCCCACTTGTACCTCACACTCAACAGGCTGCAGGTTGATGTCCTCGCCCACGCATCCACAAACCAGCTTCTCCTGTCCTGGTGCTTCCCCTCCAATGAGCCCCATCCTAGGGAATGACCCTTTGCCCACCCAACTGTCCAAACAAAAGGATGGCCCTGACTTCTCCCTTTCACAGTCAATCTCTGATCAGCCTTAGCAGTCCTACTTCCTAAATATCTCTGGAATTCATCTCCTTCTCTTCATCCCTGCTGCCACTCGCCTAATTCAGGCTGTGATTATCTTTTGCGTCATGTATTGCAAGAGCCTCCCAACTGGTTTTTCTTACTTCCATTCCTGTCCCCGCTCTGATCCATATTCCACAACAGGGATGCTCTGAAGACTGCAAGTCTGATCATGCCACCTGTTCCCTTGCTTAAATGTATAAAGAGCTTCCCAGTGCTCAGAGAAGAAAACTCAAGCTCCTTGACACAGTCTTCCAGGCCCTGTGTGATCTGGCCCACTTCACATCTCCAGCCTTAACCTCTTACCACGCCCTCCCTTTCATCCCATGTTCTGTTCCAGTGGCTCTTAACCTGGGCTGCACATTAAAGCTACCTATTTTAAAACATACTCAAGCTTGTAAATCATCCCCAAGGCTGGGCTCTATCCAAGACCAATTAAGTCAGAACCTCTGGCAGTGGAGCCCTACTCGGCTGCACCTCATTCCCGCAGAGCATCATGCCCTCGCTCATCCTTCATCCTTTGCACGTGCTCTTGGCTTTGCGTGGAAACTTTCCTTCAACCTTGCTTCTCTTCCTGCCACCTGGCTGACTCATTCATCCTTCAAGCCTCACCTGGGGCATCGCGATGTCCTCCAAGAAGCCCTCTCCAAGCCTGGTGCTTTGAGTGACATGTTGTCTTCCATGTGCTTCCAGATAGATCACCCTGTCCGTTCCCTCTGGCAGTAGCACCTGTCACACTGTATCATTCTCACTGCAACACTCCAACTTTGAGCTCTCTGAGAGTGGAGACTGGACCTGCTTTTTCTCACCCTGTATCCCCAGCATCTGGCACAGTATCTGGCACATACTATGTGCCCAGAGCATTTGTGGAAATAATTAGTTCATTTTATAAAGTCACCCCGCTTATTCCAGACTTGCCCATCCCTCATAGCAGGAGGGTCAACAGCCATATCCATTTCTGAGTTCCTTTATTTAGTCACTTATAAATTCTTCTAGCAAATATTTGACAATCTGGTATGTGATTGGCATTAGTCATCCTGAAATACATTGGACTTCTGCAAACGAAAAATTCCCCAATCTGGGGCCTGAGACCTATCTGTGGAGAGGCTAGGAAAGAGTCTCACGATTTCAGATTGCCTAGGTCACAGAACCACAGCCGGGAGACATAGGCAACTTCCTCTGTGCTCACTCTATCCCTCTTCCATACAGGGAAACAGGCCAGGAATTACTCATGATTGTTTCCAAGGATTGCCTCTCTGGATTCCTGAGAACTTGAACAAGAAAGGCTAAAAAATTGAAAGGGTTATAGCAAACCATGAACTGATGATCCCAAAGGATAGAAACTGGTTTCTTAAGCATCGTGTAAGTGAAAACACAGGTGAACATCACTCCAGCCCATGCTGCCCTGGGGGCCTCATCCCCTGCCTCTAACAGCTTTAGAGGCCCACCTGTGGACCCCAGACAGTCACAGCCTGAAGCCCATGGGTTGGTGTGCAAGGTTCCCTTGGAGCCTGGAAAGTGCTCAGCTTTTCTTCAGCCCACACCAGGCTGGTTCTGTCCAGTCAGAATTCTGTATCACCACCAAGAAGACCTGGCAAGGTCCTAACTTCACCTCATATAAATGAACCAAGGAGAGTAAAACTAACCAAATAGAAGTGAAAGGGGAGGAGGAGAAGAAAGGGAGGGAGGCAGAGACCAAGAAGAAACTTTTTTTGTAATAGTGATAGAAACGAGACAGGCTACCATTGAGCACTTTTAATGTGCCAGGCTTTGTGCTCACTTCATCCTCACAAAAATGCTCAAATTCAGGTCACTGGTGTAACTACAACCCTATCTTCCTAGCCACAAAATGCAGAGAGTCAAATGGAGAAGCTCATGGGGTTGGGGATTTGGGAATTTGCTTTAGTGGAAGTGGGTAAAAGAGGTTTGGAAGATGTATATATAGGCTTTGAAGAGTACAGAGTGGTTCCAAGTAGGAGATGCTTGGGCATGATGATGAAGGCCAGAATATGGTTCTGCTGGTTTCTGAGTGGTACTGAGGGGCGATGAGAAGGAATCAGGTATAATCCAAGTAGATGATAAAGTCACCAAAGATGGCAGTGGGGGAGAGAGTAGAAAGGTAGGAGCTTCATTCTTCCCATTTACAAATAGATACTGAGCTGAGCTGTGCTGTGTGTCAGGCAAGGCTTAGACTCTGTGGATACAATCATGAACAGGACAGCGAGGGCCTTATGTCATGGAGCTCATGTCCCTGTAGGAGCGACAAACAACATAATCAAGGAGTAAGTACACACACACACACACACACACACACACACACACAATGCCAGAAAGTGACTAAGTGCTGGAAAGTTGTGGTGTGGGTACAGATCTGGGTTTGCACTGGGTGATTCAGGAAGGTCTCCCTGTAAAGGTGACATTTGAGTGGGATGTGAAAGGCAAGAAAGGCATGCAATATCCAGGGAGGAGAGCATTTCAAACATGGAGAACGGCTGGCACAAAGGTGCTAAGTGGGAATAAGCCTGGAAGAAGAAGAACAAGGCCAGGGTAGCTGGGTCATGACGAACAGCCAGAGAGTGGTGTGGAATGAGGTCCAAGAGGCGGGCAAGTGCTGGATCACATGAGACCTTATTGTCCACAGTTTGCTATTTGGATTTTAATCTAAGGACAGTGGGAAACTGTGAAGAGTTTTGATTAGAAGAGGGATGATCTGATGTGTGTGTGTGTGTGTGTGTGTGTGTGTGTGTATGTGTGTATGTGTGTGTGTGTGTTAAAGTTATCTTAACTGTGGAGCAACAATGAAGTAGAGAAGGGAAACAGGATCCCCAGCAGAAATAAACCATCCTTTACAGGAGGTTGTTGTTTTGGGTTTGGTTTTGTTTTCTTAGTTCTTGAAGTCGAATGCATTTCTAAGGGTCAACTCCCAAGGTCAAGAGTAATCTGAGAAGTCTGTCTGCTCCCTGGGGTTGTTTGTGAGGAAGTCAAGACAGGCACAGACCAAACCACTTATTATGGAGGAGAGTGTGTGTTTTTCCATTCCACTGAAAAGCAGACAACAGAAGAAGAAATGTATTTGTTTGAATCTCTCCCTGCAGAGGATGTGCCACCCACTGTCCCCTCTCCCGAGGTACCCGGAATCCCTTTCCCTGTATCTTTATCCTTCCAATGGTTTAACATGTTAAACCCTGCTTAATTTCCTAAACTGATTTCCCGAGGGCTCTGGCTTGCAGAGTTCCCTTTCCTGTCATAGGAACCAGCTGACTGACTTCGTTTTCCTCTCCTGCCCCTGTCACTAGGGCAGTGGAGCTGGGCGTCACTTTCCTGACTCCACACTGCCCCTCCTCAGGCTTCAGATGCTCCCTCTGGGCCCTCCATTCCTCCTGCTGCTTTGGTGGTCCAGACTCCTCATTTATACCAGATTTCACTTGGACAACATGCTGGGATGAAGGAGGGAGTGACCCGGGTGAGGGAAGCCCCCAGATTGTCTTTGCACCCCTGGAGGCTGCTGCTCTGGCTTCCCAAGCCTGCAGCAGTGGGCAGGCTGTGCCTGCTCCCAGCCTGGATTCCATAGATCACCTACCATGAGGTTGCTGGCAGAGCCCCTGTGAAATGGTGGATGAATTCAGTGCAGGAAACTCACCTTTTCTGACTCTTTCTTTAGTTCTGGTTGCTAGGACACTGCACTGAAGGTCACTTTACAAGAGTGGCTCATGCTGAGCGAGGACATAGTATGTGCCTGGCTCTGCGCTAAGATCTGTATAGGCCCATCTCACAAGATCCTCATAATCTTCTTACATAGAAGGGATCTTGATCTCCATTTTTATGGAAAAGGCTCTGAGAGGTTGAGCAACCAGCCCGCCAAAATGGGATTCTAACAAGCTCCAAAGCATCCAGGGGCTTAGCCATGACATGCCTACAACAACCTTAACATTTGTTTGTCCCTCACCATGATTTCAATCTGAAAGTGCTCATTTGGTACAATTTACTTTCATGTCCTCAATAATAAACATTTCTCACCATGGACTAACTATCCACTCTAATATCTTTTTTCAATATGGGCCCTGGGAAGATGTGGAGAAGGTTCTGACTGATGATGTCAAATATAAGGTACCAAATTTCTCCCAGACAGCCTCATTTTCTTAATTAATGATTTTTAAACACCACACATGAAAGTGTTACCAATGTTTGTAAATTTAAATGTAATGTTGTAGGTACTTAATTGTTCTTTGGAGAATTAAAAAAAATTTTTTTAATATTTATTTATTTTTTAAGAGACAGAGAGACAGAGTGTGAGTGGGGAAGGGGCAGAGAGAGAGAGGAAGATACAGAATCCGAAGCAGGCTCCAGGCTCTGAGCTGTCAGCACAGAGCAGGATGCGGGGCTCGAACCCACCAGCCATGAGATTATGATCTGAGCCGAAGTCGGACGCCTAACCGACCGAGAAACCCAGGTGCCCCTGGAGAATTTTTTTTTTTGCATCAAGCATGTATTTATTTTACTATCAGGATGGGAAAAAAGGATGAATAGTGGGAAATAAAACAACAACAGAACAGGGAAAAAGAAAGGGAAAAAAATTGTTCAGACTTGTTTCTGACCATACATGCTGATAAGTTCCCTGTGCAGAGGATCTCACATAGACCATCCTTAGACTTGAGTCCTCACCTGGCTAAAGACCACACCTCATATCTGTAGTGCATGGTCAATACCCTTGAGCAGAGTTGAACGAAGATTGGTGAGTTGAATCAGATGTGGCCCATGATACACATAGTGCCAATATTGGCTGGTTTGAGGTTAACAGGCCCATAGATTTATTCCCCTAACGAGATGTGAGGTCATTTTTAGTTAGAGATTTTAGAGACTTGAGAAAAAAACCCTGATGTCATGATTCAATGAGTTCCTGAGGAAACACATAGAATTTTTTGGCCACACATTCTCAGTTTTTTGGTTCATTTGGCATATCGCTATGCTAAATTTGAAAGCAAATGTCAAGCATAATTATTATATATGTACAAATTCACCTCCCAGGGATCTACATTCCTCATCTGGAAAATGAGGGAGTAAACCAGATGCTCCCTAAAGGGCTTTCTAGTACTTGTGCTCTCTGGTTTATGTATTTTTGGACATTGTATTTCACTTTTTGTTTATTATAAACTGAAAAGAGTAAAAAAGGATAATATCCAGCCTCGAGTTTCCCAACCATGCTATAACTGATCTACAAATTGGATGTCTAAAGGATTATGTTACTTTGAACTAAATAAAAAGAATAGGTTAGCATTCTGAGAAGATGCTTAGATTGTGGCCTTCTAGATAAGTCCCATGCCTAGGCATTTGCAACGACTTCCCTGTGTCACAAACAAAAGGATTTTTCCATGCCTTTTGAGAGTATACATGAGAGGGAATTAAAATAAGGTACTAAACCAAAACCCACTATGGTTATTCAAGTACTCCTAACTTTGTATTTTCATCCAGAATATGTGCGTCATTTTTTGGTTCTTTTTGTGTTTCTTTCTCCTTTTTAAAAAAAACAAGTAATCTAGGAGCACCTGGGTGGCCCAGTCAGTTGAGCATCTGACTCTTGATTTTGGCTCAGGTCATGATCTCAAGGTTCGTGAGATTAAGCCCCGTGTTGGGCTCTGTGCTGACAGCCTGGAGCCTGCTTGGGATTCTCTCTCTCCTTCTCTCTCTGCCCCTCTCCCCTTCAAAGTAAACAAACATTAAAACATAAAATAAAAACAAATAATCTATAAATAATTACTTAGGCCTCTTTTATTTTTAAAGTCATGGACTATTGCAGATAAACCCTCCAATGCTCAAGTATATGTGAGGCGATATTTAGTGACAGAAACATGTAGTGGTTAAGAGCAAAAGTCTTCAGTCTCTGGGAGCGTCTGGGTTGCTCAGACAGTTAAACATTCGACTTTTGATTTCAGCTCAGGTCATAATTTCATGGTTTGTGGGTTCGGGCCCTGCATTGTGCTCTGTGATGACAGCGTGGAGCCTATTTGGGATTCTCCCTCTCCCTCTCTTTCTGCCACTCCCCGAGTGTCTCTAAATAAATAAATAAATAAATAAATAAATAAATAAACTTACAATTTTTTTTTAAAAAGTCTTTGATCTGTGTTTTGTCACTTAATTAGCTGTACAACCTTAAGCAAGTTATTTAACCTCTCTGACTTCCCATCTATGAAATGGGGATATTAAGGATTCTTTCTTTCTTCCTTCCTTCCTTTCTTCCTTTGTCCTTCCTTCCTTCCTTCTCTCCCTCCCTTCCTTCTATCTTTCCTTCAATAAATACTTTTTTGAGCACCTGCAGTGTGTGACTCAAGCCTCTGGGAATAAATATAGCAGCGAACAAGGACAGAGTTCCCTTTTTCATGTATGTAAGAATTTAGTTGAGTGAAACAGATAATAAATAAATATGAATGCCTGGTGGCAAGTACAATGAGCAAAGCATAGTAACAGATATTAGGGATGGAGGGAAGCTACTTAGAAGAGGTAGTCAAGGAAGGCTCCTCTGAAAAGGTGACATCTGAGCTGAAATGTGAACTAAGTGTAGAGAAGAAGATTCCAGGTGGGGAGAACATCAGATGTGACAATCATAAGGAAAGTGTGCTTTCAGTGAATGTTTGGGGAAGAATAAGAAGGTCAAGATGACTGGAACATGTAAAGCCTTTAGATTTTACTCTAAATGCATCGGGAAGCCGCTGGGAGGGTTGAGAAGAAAAGTAAAAACATGATCTGATCCATGTGGAAAAGGACCAGCTTTCCAGATGTTTTAACATGTGATTTGACTATGTGTCTAAAGATTGACTTCTCAAGCTTGTGTTAAGATTGGCATGAGCTCATTAGGCAGTGTATGTGAATTGCATAGTGTTTGCAGTAGATTGCACTCAAGAAGTAGCTCTGATTATTATGCTATTAGTCAAGTTGATAGATCATCACCAAGGTTCTGCACCGATGATGATAGGGCATCTGTCTGAGGTCCAAGGAAATAGGGAGAGAAAACCATCATTTCTTGAGTACTTACTCTGTGCCAGGCCTGAACATATTTAGCTCTGGTACAATAGAGCAAAGCAGCACGCTTTTTTGTATCAGTCTTGTCATGATGCCCAGAACTATTCATAACTCTGGGCTGAGGTGACTTTTAAAGTGTACATTTTAACCTGGGGTGGCAACATTAGGTCCTATTGACCCCCTGTTATCTTAATGTGATTTCATGGATCAGATGAACTAGCTAGCCACCCCAATGGCTCTGGAGTCTGAATGCCTATGGTCAAAGTCCAGCTCAACAGCTTATAAGCTGTGTGACTTTGGGCAAGGTACTTAACCTATCTGTGCCTCAGGTTTCCCATCTCAGGGATGATAGTGATAATTATCTTTCAGCGTTCATGTGCGCTAAAGAGAGGTACTGCATGCAAAAATGCTTTATCTGACATAACTATATTATTTTCACAGTTAAGTTCATTAATGAGCCAATCAGAAGAGCTTTGAGGGGTGGAACACAGCACTGGTAAGGTTTTAGGGGAAAGCAGAGGGCCAAAAATGTTATGGTGCTACCATGAGAAGTTCTGTAGGATGAACACTTACTTCCAGGAGTGGGAACAGCTGGTAAAAAGATACTAAAACATGTTTTAAAAAATCTAACTTAAGTCTTTGCAAGTTCTCACTGTAGAGACAGAAGATTCAAGTGATCCAGTGAGAAGTTTTGATCAGTATGCTGCAGGGTGATAGATGATAGGGAGCCAAAGAAAGAGACAGGCCTTATAAGGAGTTTTAAAAAAGTAAGAAAAACAGATAAATGTGGTAAAGAAATCAGAAAATTCATAGAGTAAGAAATGCAACTAGAAAACAAATTAGTGAGAAAAATGTTTGCCAATCAAATTAGCAAGGATTAAAAAAAATAATACAAATCCCCTTGCAATTAAGGCAATAAAAATTGCTGAAAGGATTTATTGCTGAAAGGATTATATGTTGCTGAAAGGAATATAAATCAATAAAACCATTTGAGAAATCAATGTGATGACATAGATCAAGTGCCTTTAAAATGATTATTCTCTTTGACTCAATAATTCTATTTCTAGATTATTACCCATTTGTAGATTTTTCTAGGTTTTATTGATTTATTTGAAAAAATTAATTTTAGTATTTTTTAATGTTTATTTATTTTTGAGAGAGAGAAAGACAGAGTATGAGTGGGGTAGGGGCAGAGAGAGAGGGAGACAAAGAATCCAAAGTGGGCTCCAAGCTCTGAGCTGTCAGCACAGCTCCTGAAGTGGGGCTCAAATTTACGAACGACGAGATCATGACCTGAGCAGAAGTTGGACGCTCAACTGACTGAGCCAGCTAGGCACCCCTGAAAAAAATTAATTTTAGATATAGAGTCTTCATAGAATTTATTATAGCAGGCCCAAATTAGAAAGATTAAAATATCTTCAAATAAATGGCATATTTTGCAACCATTAAAAAAGACATTTATATCCCATGAAAAAGAATGAAGTTGGACTCCTTCCTAACACCATACACAGAAATTAACTCAAAATGGATTATAGACTGAAATGTTTAAGAGCTAAAACTATTAACCTCTTAGAAGAAAATATAGGAGTAATAGACCTTGGGTTAGGCAAAGCCTTCTTAGATATTACACCAAAAACACAAGCATCAAAAGAAAGAAAAATAGACAAACTGAACTTTATCAAAATGAAAAACTTTTGTGCTTCCAAGAACACTATCAAAACAGTGAAAAAACAACCTGAAAGAATGAGAGAAAGTATTTGCAAACCATTTATCTGATTAGGGACTTGTATCCAGAATATATATCCAAAAATCACAACTAGAAAAAAAAAAGACAAATAACCTAATTAAAACATAGGCAAAGGTTCTGAATAGACACTTCACCAAAGCAGGTGTAAGAATGGCCCACAAGCATATGAAAACATGCTTAACATCATTAGCCACTAGGGAAATGAAAATCAAAACATGATGAGATGTCATTTTATACCTGCTAGGACCGTTGTACTAAAAAAGACAGATAATAACAAGTGCTGGAAAAAAATGCAGAGAAATTAGAACCATCGTACACTGCTGGTGGGAATGTAAAATGGAGCAGCCATTTTGGAAGACAGTATAGCAGTTCCACACAAAGGTTACCCAGCAATTCCACTCAGAATTCCACTCAGAAATAGAAATATATACTTATGCAGAAATATTTAAGGTGGCATTATTCATAATAGTTAAAAAGTAGAACCAACACAAATGTCCATCAACTGATAAACTGATAAGTCAAATGTGGTATATCTATGTAGTAGAATATTATTTGGCAGTAAAAAAAGAATGAAGTATTGATACATGCTGTAACATGGGTGAGCCTTGAAAAAATTATGCTAAATGAGAGAAGCAGTCACAAAAGACCTGTATTGTATAACGTCACTTATATGAAATGTCTAGAAATGGTAAATCTATAGAGACAAGAGAATAAATTAGTGGTTACCTGGGCTGAGGCTAGAGCGGGGATGGGAATGGGGAGTGATCACTAATGGGCACAAGCTTTCTTTCTGGGGTAATGAAAATGTTCTCAAAGCAATTACAGTGATAGTTGAACAACACGTGTATACCAAAACCCATTAAATTGTACACTTTAAATGGGCAAATTATATGGTATGTGAATCGTATCTTTATAAAGCTATTAAAAATACATTTGTGTAAAGTATATACTAAAAGAAGAAATGTTCATAATATTTGTGAATGATTTAGAATCATGTATTGTAAATTATGGTTATAATTATTTGGAAAGGAGATTCAAAGCTTTGACATACAAATATAGTATGATTTCACTCATATGTGGAATCTAAGAAACAAAACATGTGAACATAGGGAAAGGGAAGAAAAAGTAAGATCAAAACAGAGAGGGAGGCAAACCGTAAGAGACTCTTAAATACAGAGAACAAACCGAGGGCTGCTGGAGGATGTTTGGTGGGGGGATGGGCTAAATGGTAATGAGCATTAAGGAGGGCACTTGTTGGGATGAGCACTGAATATTGTATGTAAGTGATGAATCACTGGGTTCTACTGAAATCAATACTGCACTGTATGTTAGCTAACTTGAATTTAAATTAAAACAAAAACCAACACCAAACAAACAAAAACCCTCTGACCTAAATTCTGACAAGAGATCTACTACCATGTTAATGAAGGCTGTCTTTGGATGGTGAACCATGGTTGATGTTTTTCCCCCTTTGATCATCAGGCCTTACCCTGATAATAGGGAAAACTTCTGTTAATAAAAAAAATAAGGAGGCCTTTTTTCCCAAGCAGTCCTTGGGCACAATCCTTGTTCATCCTTACCCCCTGCTAAACAGAAAGCATCTGAAAAGTGTTTCAGCCGTTATTCTATAGAAAACAAAGTCTGACTGAGACCAAAAGTGACATTTTCCATGTTCCCTCCTCCCTCCTGTTCTTCTACCCCACAGGCCCATAAAAGAAAAATGATTCAGAAAGTCCCGAGCAAGTGAAACCCGGAAACGTGCTACACTTGTGTCTGGCAGCCTCATGCCCTGGAGGTGAGGAGCGGACAGCCACCATCCAGGGCTTCTCACAGTGAAAGTGGAATGAGGGAGGCATGTGCTCCAGCTGGGGGCATGAGTTAGGGCCTGTGCCAGGTGCAAAGAGAAATTTTATTTTTGACTTGAGCGCACACTGTATGCTTATCTCTACTGAGGAAACCAGCTTTTCCTTCTTACCTCCCAAGAGGAGGAGCCAGTCCTGGCTCACATCCCTGGACAGAGTTACACTTCCCAGCTGGCCCCTCTCCAGGCCAGCCAGTTGTCCATCTCTATCTTGGAGGAACAGCTTTGACAAAGTCCTTGGCCCTGTTTAGAAATCCCCTTCCCCTTGCTCTCCCAAACAAAATTAATTTGAAACGGTTGGGTTAATCTGACATTTTTCCTCTGAGGAACATGTGTTCATATGAGGGGGGAGGGTCTCCTGGAGACAGTCTCCAGGCTCTCTACTTGGAATCCATATACCTCCCCAACCCTGCCAATCTACAGTGCATTCAGGGGCATGCGCCTGGGTTGCAGAGGGGTCTGGGGACCAGTTCTCTGAGGAATGGTTGAAGGACCTGGGGCCGCTTAGCTTGGAAAAGAGAAAACTCAGGGAGATCTTGAGAATTGTCTCAATGAGCTTATTAAAAGTTTATTTTGGAATAATATCTCAGAGAAAAATTGGAACCAATGTGGAGAAGTTGCAATGAGGCAAATTGCCTTAATATCAGAAAGAACGTTTTTAATAATGAGAATTTTCCAACATGTAATAGGCTCCATAGTTGAGGAGGTGATTTTCATTGGAGGAAGTCTATACAACAACTTTCTTTTGGGCACCATCAACTTAAGAGTGTAAAACGTTTTTCCAACAATTATGTGGTGGTGCTTATTATGTACCAGGCACTTTATATATATAATACTTTATATATATAAATACTTTATATATATATATATATATATATATATATATATATATATATATATAATTCTAGGAATACTTACAACATCCTTCTAAAATAAGTGTTTTATTATCTCCAATTGTAAGTGAAGAAAAATAAGACTCAGAAAGAGGTTCAATAACTTGCCCAGGGCCACACTGTGACTCAAACTCAGGTAGAATGGTTCCAACATCTGTACTCCATTCATTAACTCCTATATTAAGGTCACATTTATATTAATACCCCCAAGATATGACCGTAGGCTCCTACATGTCAAAATATAGGATTAGTCTCTCTCATCCAGAGGTGCTCAGATTGTTTCCAGAAGTCCCCGCAGAGTGCCTACCTATACCAACAACTTAGTGGATAAGGTACATGCACCTGTCATACACCATGGCTTCCCCCTTGTCAACACTATTCATGCAGCCTCACCAACTATACTAACTGTGAGACCACCAATGTCTGTTTCAAGGGGGCTTCCCCACAATGCACCCTAGTCCATAGGGCTCAAGGCTTGTGTGTTGCTAGGTTCTGAGAGGTATGGAGAATGGTCCCACGTCTGTGCTGCAGTTTGTCATCTGAGTCCCCAAGAAACAATACTTTTGGCTGGAGTCCTCTGTCTCTCACAACAATATGTCCCTCTCAGATACTGGTCCTCATCCCCTTGGGTATAGAGTTTCAGAGACAGTCCAATGATTGGAGGTGGGTCCTACAACTCATGTCCCTCTCTGTCTCCTTTACTTCTTTCTCGACTGTCTCCTATCACTTGGACAACCAAAATAACGAAAACTCTCTTTCCCCCCAGCCACAAAACACAGAGCCTCCACGCAGTAGGTGAAGAGAACTCTGAAGAGATGTCACTCGTTTCTCCCCAGCGCTTGCTCAGTCAAAAAGGACATGGGATATCTGAAAGCAGAAGCAGGAAGACTATTCTCAGGTGTGCTGGGGAATGGGTGTGCTGGATGAAGCTGGAGGCTGGAAAGAATGGTAAGGTCTCATCAGTTCAAAAATGTTAGAATCCTAAGTCCCAAATAGTTTGTTAGAAATGGAGTTGCTTCAGCTTGTTTCCTCAAATAGCCCCCACTGGGTTTGTTTAGGAAAGAGTAGGCTGTGTTTCTAAGTAAAGTTTTTACCTGTTTCTGGATTCTGCTTCATTTATGGAAGGTACAGGGTGAAAGAACTGACTGTCTAGTGTAGCTCATCTTTAGGCAAGAGAGAAAGCTGGGATGTGGAAGGCTAGGGTCAATTTACTGATGGGGAGCAATTAATGGCTCTGATAAGCCTTTTCCTTGAAGAAAAGTTTCAGAGATGAGCTTCCTCTGTTTGTACCCAGTTTCTCTCATGTTTTTCAGGTTTCCCATGTTCTTCAGGTCTTCTCATTGTTCTTTATGGTCAATGTGAGGGATATGGGACATTTAGATTCTTTGAAGTTTCCATGAGAATATTTGGCTGAAATAGGGGAGAGAAGATAGGGACAAGAGTAAAATACATCTCACTGTGGATATGAAGAAAGGGTGTGGTAACCATTCTCAAAATGGCCTCCAGTAATCCTTGCCTTCTAGTGTTTTTATCTTGCATAGTGTCTCTCCCTGCATTGAATCCATTTTTGTCTGTATGACCAATAAAATATGGCAAAAATGACAGTGTGTGGCTTTCTAGACAAGATCATGGCTTCCACCTTGGCTCTAGGAGAAGCCAGCCACCATGTTATGAAGGACGCTGAAGCAGCCATGTGGAAGAGCCTATAGGGGGAGAAACTGAGGCCTTCTGCCAAAGCCAGCACCCACTTGTCAGCCAAGTGAGTGAACCACCTTGAAAGCATATTTTCCAGTCCCAGTAGAGCCCTTGGCTAACTGCAGCCCCAGTTAATATCTTGACTGCAACCTCATAAGAGATCCTGAGCCAGACTGCCCGAACTCTTCCTTACCTATAGAAACTGTGAGAGGGGGACCTCGGTGGCTCAGTTGGTTAAGTGTCCAGCTCTTGATCTCAGGTCAAGTCTTGATCTCACGGTTGTGAGTTCAAGTTCCATGTTGGGCTCCAGCATGGAGCCTACTTAAAAAAAAAAAAGAAAGAAACTGTGATATATATTGATGATTTCAAGGTAATTAATAACACATCAATTGATAACCCATGCAAAGAGCAAGTCTGATTATGTGAAGGGCCCTCTAGCATAAGCCCTGTTGGTTGAGCACCTTCATGCATCATGTCCTTGGGAAGCCAGAGGATTGGCAAACTAGGGCCCATGGGTCAAATCCAGCCATCCAAAGGCCAAATCTGCCCACATCGCTTGTCTCCATATTGTCTATGGCTGGTTTTTTGCTACAGTGACCGAAGTGAGTAGTTGTGATACACTGGATGGCTCACAATGCTGAAAATATTTACTATTTAGCCCTTTATAGAAAAAACTTGCCAACTCCTATTCTATAGGAACTTGCAGTATGATGGTGAAATGTCTTTCGCACACACGTACAGATATACACACCCACTCCAAACAAGATCCTGAAGTACACACATGTTATTTCATCTGCCTGGTAAGCCCTCTGTACTTTCTTCATCTGGCTAACTCCTACTTATCCTTCAAAACTCAGTTTAGATGCCACCTTCTTGAATCCAACCTTTACTTGTGAAATCCCTCTCCTTTGAGGTTGGCTTATGTATCACCTCCTTCCCTTGTTCCCCCAAGCCAAATGAATTCTAACAGCAGTGTTTCCGTATCTCTTTTAGAAGTCTAATCAATCACATGATGAGGAATTGTTTAGTGTCTTTCTCCCCCACTGGACTATAAGCTCTTCAAGGACAAGGATTGTGCATTATTCATTTTATAACCTCAGAGAAATATACCTTTACTTATTTATTCATCACAAATACTTATCAGATGCTTACTATTTGTCAGATAATTTGCTTACACGGGATTCACAGAGAAAAAGACTGAGTTCTTGCTCTCAGGTTGCTCTAGGATGGGAGTGGGAAAGCAAACTGGCATTAGGCTATGATGTGGTAAAGGTGTGTGCAAACTTCATTGTGAGCATATTTGTTGTAGCCATATAAACATCTGCAAAAAGAAATTGTTTTTCAACCCTTCCCTAGCATTTCACCATAGTCGGACACCATACTAAATACTTAAATACATTACAATTTACTTAATCTTTATACAACATGAAGCAAGTACTACAATGTTCCCTTGTACAGGATATAGAGAATAAGAGAGGTCAAGTAACTTATCCAGGGTCACAGAGCTAAAAAAAAAATGTCAACTGAATTTTGGAGCAATTATTTAGCTGAATAATCAATTCTAAATCTCAAAAACAACTTAAGTTGGAGAAATTGGGATAATGCTGTCCTTCCCTCTTAGAACACTAAGTGGATGGTTTCTGTCAAGCTGGAATTTCCAGCTCCAGAGGCTTTCTGATGACTTACACTATGCTTGGCATTTTATTTCTAGGAATTGCCTTCTGGGAGATTCTGCTGTTTTAATGATTGTGCAAGCCTGGTTTCCTCACTGAATTGCACCATTTGCCACTTTGAAGTCCTCCCTAGTTGTTAGTTTGACTTTCCTAGGACCCTGTGGGGGAAGAACGCATTCAACAGTGCCCAACTCTAGCAAGTTCTTTCCTTGCTAAAGTCAGTAGGACTATGGATTGCCTACAGCTGGGATGTGAGATGGGGCTCCAGTTCCTTCTCTCTGCCATCACTTATCTCCAGCTGTGATCTCAGTTGTGGATTAATTGGTTCAAACCTTGGGTGTCATTCAGCAAACTGGTTCAGAGATCCTGCATGCAGTGGCTACTGGTGCGGGCTCTAGCTTAAAGAAAACCATTTCCCCGTGTAGTATGAATCACTTAACTGCATTCTGTTTTCCTTTCTAGGAATGAAGACTGAAACTCCAGAGCTGGTCCCCTTTAAAAATACATAAATAGGTATTCTGAGCCATTTGTCTACTCTGTTCAGATCACTCATTTGTGCCTGGTTCCACCTTCCTGCACAAAGATGTGAGGGCTTTGTGGTAAAGACTGGAGGTGGTGAAGTGGGGGAAAGCTTAACGCAGGACAGTGACAGGTGCTGAAAGCAGGTATGTCCCTTGCTCAAGAGCCTTAGTTCAGCGATTCCCTTCCAAGGGTAAGTGTGCAGAGTGAAGTGATGAGGAGTGGTGTCAAAGTAGGTAGGAGAGGGAAAGGCCAGTATGTGCACTCACGGTTTTCAGCCTATTCACCCTCATTCCACAAGTCTTGATGGAATTGACTACGTGCCAGACCTTGTTTACAATCAGGTCCTGGAATTTACAGTGGCAGATGAGACAGATATGGTTCCAGCCCTTCCGAAGTAGTGGGGAAGATCAGAAAGAAGCTAACACTTAAATAAAGTAATTGCAAATTATGGTAAGTGATGGTAGGAATGAAGAGTGGGCTATTACAGAGAATAATCGGGAGGGGGGATGGGACAGGACCATTTATTTTGAATGGAATAATCAGAGAAGGCTTCTTTGGGAAAGATAATGAACATGAAGGATAAGGAAGCCAAGGGAGAATTCCAGGCAGAGGGAACGGAGCGTGCGAATGTCTTGAAGCTGAGGTCAGCTCAGGCAAACTGAAATGGCTAAGCTGCTCTTGGTGGGGGCCCCCAGACTTCCAGCCTGCACTGCTTTCTCTAGGAGTTCCCCCTGCCCCAGGCCCAGTGCCTTCAGTGCTTCCCTTTGCTCCATCCAGTCATGCTCCTGTGATAGCCTGAGAACCCCCTCTGCAGGATCTACAATTCATCTGGGGTCTCAGCCTTCAGCTATAGCTCTGAGCCAGAGCAGCTTCATCAAGAAAAGGGGGACACTTAGGGACATGGGCTCCCTTCTCTCTATTTTAGGATAAACAGACCTTACTAAAGCTTAGTGTTACAAATTACTTAGGTCCTCTGGACTCAAATCCTGGCTCTACCACTTGGAAGCTTTAAGTATAACGTGTTACTTAACTGCTCTGTGCCTCAGCCCCCTTATCTGTAAACTAGGTCTTAAAAATGTATCTGTCTCATAGAATGGTTAGTAGATTTAATTAGTTCAGGCCGGCTAAGTGCTTAGGTCAGTACCTGGCTTATCAACATTCGACAATCATGTTATTATCATTATCATACTTCAGCTCTTGTACCCCTCTGCCACCTGGAATGGCAGTGAAGATGTGTGATGCATTCCCCAGAGGCTGGGCTCCCGGGAATCAAGCTGTATGTAGCCTTCTCCTATAATTCAATCCAGATCATTTTTATACCAGGCACTGTACTGGACACTTTGCTACATCATTTCCTTGATCCTTCCAACAGTCGTAAGAAGCAGGTATTACCCTTATTTTACAGATGCAGGAACTCAGGTTTAAAGAGGTTACCCGACTTACCCAACACCACAAAGCTACTGTGGTCCCTAGGTCCACTGCTGCGATCTGACTCAGTAGGCCTGGGTAAATCATTGAGATCTGCATTACAAATACCTACCCCAACCTTCCCAGTTCTGATGCGGGTGACCTCTTTACTGTACTTTGGAAAACCATGGTGTAGATGATCTTTTTAAAACAAAATTTTTTTGATGTTCATTAAAAAAAATTTTTTTATAAAACGTTTTTTAAAATGTTTACGAGAGAGACAGAGACAGAGCATGAGTGGGGGAGGGGCAGAGAGAGAGAGAGGGAGACACAGAATCTGAAGCAGGCTCCGGGCTCTGAGCTGTCAGCACAGAGCCCGAGGCAGGGCTCAAACTCACAAACTGCGAGATCATGACCTGAGCCGAAGTCAGATGCTTAATCGACTGAGCTGCCCAGGCGCCCCAATATTCATTTATTTTTGAGAGAGAGACAGAATGCGAGTCAGGGAGGGGCAGAGAGAGAGGGAGACACAGAATCTGAAGCAGAATCTGAAGCAGGCTCCAGGCTCTGAGCTGTCAGCACAGAGCCCCCTGTGGGGTTTGAATGCATGGATGGCGAGATCATGACCTGAGCCAAATTCAGACACTAACTGAGCCACCCAGGTGCCTCTAGATGATCTTTAAGGCTACCTTTGGCTGCAAAGTCTGTGAAGATGAGTAAGTCCATACATGCTGAGTATGTAGTTTAGTGAGGAAGGCCGTTTACTGCTGTCGATGTTCATCGTAACAGAATTAACTCAGTTCATGGCACTGGTTGCCTGCTATGGTTACTGTCCAACAGTCACATTGGGGCTGAAAAATGTCCCCAGAGTGTTTTTGCATTATGTAATCTCAGTTCATAATTTCTCATCTACAGTTCCAAGTGAAGATAAAATTAAAATGTTCTAAAAACCCAAAGTCTTAAGTTTGGGAAACTCATTTTGGAGTCAAATGTGACTGAACTGAAGTAAGTTTATTTGCAGATATTATTTAATTTTTTTTAAGTGTTTATTTATTTTTGAGAGAGACAGAAAGCATGAGTGGGGGAAGGGCAGAGAGAGAGGGAGACACAGAATCTGAAGCAGGCTCCAGGCTCCGGGCTGTCAGCACAGAGCCCGATGTGGGGCTTGAACTCACAAACTGCAAGATCATGACCTGAGCCGAAGTCAGACGCTTAACTGACTGAGCCACCCAGGTGCCCCAGCAGATATTATTTAAACCACTTGCTGTGAATACTTAAACATTGCACTGCAAAGTTATCAGCGTGCTTGATTATGGGGTTGTATTAATGATCTATTGTTGCATAACAAATTACCCCAAAACTTAATGGCTTGCAACAACAAACATTTATTTTCTCACAGTTTCTGTGGGTCAGAAATTCAGAAGAGGCTTAACTGGGTAGTTTTGACTCAGGGTTTCTCATACAGTTACAGTCAAGATGTTGCTATGGCTGCAATCATCTGAAGGCTTGCCCAGGGCTGGGGGTAGGGGGGAGTCCCTGGCAAGATGGCTCACTCATATGGCTGTTAGCAGGGTAAAGTACAATGCTTTTTATTATTATTAAGTTTATTTATTTATTTGGGGCGGGGCTCACACAAGCTGAGGAAGGGCAGAGGGAGAAGGGGACAGAGGACCTGAAGCAGACTCTGTGCTGACAGCAGAGAGCCCAATGTGGGGCTTGAACTTGTGAACCGTGAGATCATGACCTGAGCCAAAGTCGGATGCTTAACCGACTGAGCCACCCAGGTTTCCCATGCTTTGTGTTTGAGCCACCGAGGTGTCCCATGCTTTGTGTTTCTTAAAAAAAAGTTACCAAGTTTAGCCCACACACAATAAAAGGAGATTTCGATGACACTATTCGTTAAGAAAAGAATGTAAAAGTTTTTGTGGACTTATTTTAAAACCACCACAGAAGTGTTACCCATATCTTCCTGGAGGTGTTCTGTTATATGCAAGATATGGACCAGTAGTATCCTACAAAAGAATTCAGCAAAGATTACTAAATAATTATGAACTTCATCTGGCACCGAGAGTTTTGGATAAAGGGTTATGTTTCTGTAGTATCATGATAAGCTTGCACTATGGTTTTTACCACTGTAAGTAAATAAGCTGAGGAAACCTAGAATGTTTTGGAATATTTTCAAGCCTCAAGGAACTTCACGGATTATCCAGTAACTAGAGTCTGCCCTCATCTCCTTCACTCCATAGATGAGTAACTTGAGATTCTTAAAGGAAAAAAAAATGCTAAAAACATGCATGCTATGTTTCAGACACTGCTAAGTGCCTTAGACATATTATTCTATTAAATTTTCCCAGCTTTACAATGAGGAAAATAAGAATCAGAAAGGTGAGTAGAATGCCCTGGATCAGACAGCTAGTGTGTTTTAGAGACAGGGTTAAAACCCATGTCTCTTAAGTGTCAGCCAGAACTCTATACACACAACACCCCCTCTTATGATCCTCTGGGATGTGAGAGCAGAGCTGGCAAGGTCTAAAAACCATATCCCTGGAGGATCAAGGTGAAAGGTCTTCTGTCCACCCATCCAGAGGTCTCTCTAGTCTGAAGATCTCACCAGCCTTCTGCTTCCCTAGATAGTGTCCAACCTAAGATTCTCTTCTGGGAACCATAGAAGAACCCCAGAAGTTGAGAAGCAATGACCCCACTGCCTGTTGCCTCACCCTCAAAGTGGGATTCTGAACTTCAAGCTAGGTGGGTGCTGCTGAGGTGTGACAAGCTTGGTTTCCACTTTGAAACGCCTTCTCAGGGTATCTGAGATACACCTCATGTTCACATTCTCACCTAAGAGCCATTGGAGAACAAAACCTCCTGCCCAGGGGACTATGGCTGGAGAAAGCCTTTCCAAGGACTGTCAGCTTTAAACTCTGTGAAGGATATGTCATCATTAGGAATCTAAGTTCAAAAGTTATAGTAATAGCGATTATAGTAATAGAATCTGTTAGGACTCTTTTAGTGACATGTGTCAGAAAATCCAATCTGAAATGGCATAACCTGAAAGGTAATTAATTGAAAAGTCGAGAGGTAGTGTTGATTTCAGGTATGGTGCGATGTAGCAAATCAAATGCTCCAGAAGGACTTGGTCTCTCTTTCATCTCAACATTCAGCTTACTCTGTTATTGACTCCAATTTCAGACTAATTGCTCCCTGAGCCAGTCACTATCACCAGAGGGCTACAATGTTCTCATTGGCCAGTCTTGGGTCACATGACACTCCTGGATGGAAGGGATTGGGGAGAGTACAGACCACCAAACAAAAAACTGGAGGCTCTTACTGCAGATAGGACAAAGGAATGTTGCCAATGAATTAGACAACATTTGAGCTCTTATTATGTGCCAGACTCTACGCAAAGCACTCCACACACACAAATCTCATTTAATCTTTATAAACAACTCTGTAAGATATGTATTATTATTACCTCCATATAACAGATGAAGAAACTGAGGGTCAGACAGGATAAGTAATGTGCTCAAGGTCACACAGCTAGTAAGTAATGGGGCTGAGTTTGAACCCATTCTGATTCAAGAGCTATCCTTCCATTTCCATGAAGTTGTCTATGGCATCAGCTTCCTCTAGGTCATTTAGGCTGGAAGCAGCAGTGTCTTTTTCAACATCTTCTCTTTATCATCTACATCTGGTAGTCATCTTATCTGAGCTATCTGTTTCCATCTTCTGTTCCTAATGCCACTTCCCATTGCTACTGATCTCTTCTCTCGGGATAATTGGAATAGCTTATTCTCAGAGAACACACATGTGAAGTTTGAGGGCCATTTTAACTTACGAGTTAATATTTAAATGTTAGAATCACATAAAAATCTATATTGCATGGCATTCTTCGAAAAATGGAAAAACTTGCTAACACTGGACCAGCCTCATGGCAACAATGAGCAGCACTGTCTGCTGATGATTAGGTGTCTGTGTTTCAGTTGGCCAAGTCCCTGTTGCTTCTTTCCTCCAGGCCTCCTCACTCATGTAAGTTCCTCACCTACCCTCCGTGAGCATCTGAGTTTGCAAGCCTAGTGCCTAGTTTCTCCCCATTTTTACCCACCCTCCTATGACCATTAGGTTTATCTTCCTAAACCATGATCTGATTATCTCACTTTCATATTCAGAGACATTTAACAGTTCCACACTGCCTACGGGCCCGCTACAAATTGGTCCCAAGCTCTTTTTTTAGGCCAATGTCCTGTTGAACAAGCCTCCACACACTTGTTTCTGCCATACCCTTCTGGAATATGCCCCGCATTCCCTCTCCCACTTGTGTTTGCTCAGTTCTTATTCTCTGGGCCCCTAATGTCCTTTCTTGGTTCTCTCTGTGCCTCCTCACATCTGCTTTTTGAGTGCTCATACAACTTTGAATGACAAGGTCAATTCGCACCTCCTCCAAGAAGCCTTGTTAAATCCCCTCCACCAACATTATGTGTTCCTGCTCCATATACCACCAGTACATTACTTTCGAGCACCTATTGTGAATGACATTCATAATACAAAATACTCTTTATCATCAATCAATCAAGTTAATACTTATGGAACGCTACTATGTGCCAGGCACTTTTCTGAGTGTCTTGCCTTCACAACCGTTTTTTGACACATCCTACTCTCATTACCATCATGCACAGAGAAATCTGAGACACAAAAAGTTTGAGTCATTTGCCCAGTTTCATATGGCTGGCAAGCAGTAGAGCTGGATGCCAGGTAGTCAGGACCCAGAGCCTGGGTACATTATTACCACCTTAGATATGTACTCAGAATACATTTTAAAGAAACTGCTCTGTGCCAGGCACTGTAGGAGATGTTGCGAAGGTAAAGATGAAGAGCAGCAAGCTCTCTGCCCTCAAAGAACTCACAAGCTGATGGAAGGAGATGGACATGGTCCAGTGGGAGGAATGAGTGTCACAGGTGCCTTGACAGAAGTAGAGAAGGAGAATGGGGGCAACACGGAGGTATCCATGAGAATTTGGAAATTGGGCACAAAGGGGATCATAGCCATTGGAAAAGGTCAGGGGAGACTTTGTGGAGGCATCTTAAAAGGTGAGTTACACAAAAAGCTGCATATTATTCCATTTATATGAAATATTCAGAATAGGCAAATCCACAGAGACAAAAAAGCAGATTTCCAGGGGCTGGGGGAAGAGGGGACTGGGGTGTGACTGTTTAATGGGCACAGGATTTCTTCTGACGATGATGAGAATATTCTGGAATTAGGTTGTAGTGATGGCAGAAGACCATGAATATAGTGGGAGTGACTGAATTGTACAGTTTAAAATGGTTAAAAAGGTAAATTTTATGTTATGTGATTTTCATCTCAAAAAGAAAAAAAAAAGATGAGTTGATATCTATCAGGTACACTGAGCAGGGCATGGGGTGGGAAGCATTGGAGGTGGGGAGATTTCAGGTGAAGAATGACAGTTTGGAAAGCAGTGAGCTGATTCAGAATGGCTGCTGTTATAGTGCACTTGGGGCTGATACGGGCAAGGCTTAGGTCTCCCAGGAACAACTAAGGCTACCGAGGAATATAGGAGTGATATAATGATCTTGTAGGCCACTCCCAGGAGCTTGGACTCTATCTTGCAGGAAATGGAGCACCAGTGATGACTTTCAGCAGGACCATGATGTGTTCTGGTGTATAAGGAAGATCAAGCCAATCCCCATATGAAAGATGGGGAAGTGTGCAAAAATCTGGAGACAATAAGGGAATTATTGTAATAGTCCAGGCAAGAGCCAACAAGGAGCTGACTATGTGACCATTGCCACATGCTGGAAAGCAGAACCTATGTCATTTGCATTTGTAAATTTCATTCATTCAATGAAATATCCCCTCAATGCCCATAAATGGATTTCCATTATGGCCCATTATGTGCTGGTGCTGAGGACACAGCAGTGAACACAGGTCTGGCCTAGCCCTCCTGGAGTGTATTGTCTGGCCAGGCAGGCATATGATAAACCAATAATGACACAATGGATGATTTACAACTGTGAGATGTCCTATTAAAGGACAAGGACAAAGACAAGGTATTAATTCCAGCCAGCCAGCCCTAGTTTCAAACCCTGGTTCTTCGCTGCTCAGGTGAGAGCAAGTTTCTCACACTCTTGAAGCCTTGGTTGCCTCATCTAAAAGTGTGAGTAGCGACAGTACCCACCCACAGGATGGCTAAAGAGATTAAAGTTAATGCTGTAGATGGAGACGGCTACCAGTGCCTGGCAAGCAGCAGAAGCTCAGAAGGATCATTTGATTCTTCCACTTGGTAGGCACAATAAATCCGAGTTGGGCAGAACTATGTTATTGACCTTGAATCCATCAGTCTCTGGGAACATGATGGAAGACACTGGGAATGCTGATTTGCTGTGTATAGAGTGGCCAATTGATCTGTGAAGAAGCCCTTGAAGAAATGTTCATTTTTGAGAACAGCAGGCCTGCCTTAGCATTGTGGAAGGTGCTGTCCTCCCCTTGCTACTCCATCCCTAACTAGGCTTCTCATGGTGTGAAGGGAACAGCCATGGGTTTTGGTGTCTCCCTATAGTTCATCCTCAAGGGAATGACATTCCATAGCCTAGTACAAAATATCCTTTTCTGACCTCTGGAGGCCAATGTGCCCATGCCCCTCATAAGTCCAATGGAATGATGCCCACCAGTGTCTTTCTCTTACAAGGTTCAGGCTTAGTCATAAACTCCCTTACACATGAGTATCTTCATCCAAAAGTCATGGATTGAATGCTTATGTGTGGCGGTCACTGTGCTAGATGTCAGGATTGTAGTATTGAAAAGAATAATACCCATCCCCTGCCTCAAAGGCATCCTATCTCATGGGGAGTTGGAGAGGTAAGTGAAGGCATGCCATTTGTGGTTAAGAGCCTAGAATCAAAGTGGCACAAGCCCTATGGCTGCACAGAGGCACAGAGGCAAACTGAGGCACCTTGTCTGGGAATGCATATAAGACTGTGTTGGACAAGCCTGGGCCTTGGTGTCCAGCCCCTGACCAACTACTTGGTGATAATACCTGTCACTTATTGAGCACCGCTATGTCCCTGGTATAAAGTGCCAGATACTCATGTTGCTTAATTTATTCTCATGATGATACTATGAGGACTGTTTTTAAATGAATCAGTACATTGCAGCATTTAGAAGAGTGTCTGACTCATGGTAAATGCTCCATAAGTGATACCTATTTTTATTCTATATTCTTTTCTCTTTCTCTCTCTCTCTGTCTCTGTCTCTCTCTCTGTCTCTCTCTGTCTCTCTGTCTCTCTCTCTCTCTCTCTGGATAAAACTGAAATTAGGTGATAGAAGATTAAAAGGGTCCAAGCGTAAGTCTTGGGCGAATTCCCAAGGAGGCCCCAAAGGCAGCTTGGGTTTCCATCACTGGCAGAGGGGATAGGTGAAAAGTGGTGGGTTCACACAGTGGGCACCATGTAGCAGATAGAAGCGGTAGATTAGCAACATACGTAGTGCTAATGCCAGGAGGAGGACTTGATCATTGGCTCCTTCTGAAGAGGGCTTCTCAGCCGCAGCAGATGGCTGCCCTGTGGGAACGAAGCCTATGACAGATAAACAGAATGACTCGCTCTGCATCTGTCCCTCCTTCCTCCTCATGCCTCCCTGAATTGCAGAGGCTGGAGACATAAAATCCACCTTTCTCAGCCTCCCCTACAGGTCCTGGGTATGATTAGAATCTGCCATTTAGATTTGCTCACAGGAGGCTCAGACTGAATTAAATGGGGATGAAGGTGAGGGCACCTTGTTACTACACTGTGTCGCTGGTGCAGGTCTGGCCAATGCAGAGCCAATACCAATAATGGCAGTTCCCCCATCCTGAGTTGTGGCTAAGGTGATAGGAGCCTGGAGTGGGCAGTTGAGATACCATCTGGGTGTTGTTCGGGGTGTTGTTCCGGGGGACCCGGACTACAGCCCGCTCCTCCATCAATTTTGTAAGCACCCTATACCCTGTAGTGTTTTCCTGCTTAACATAGCCAGAACATTTTTTTCTTGTCGTGTGTGTGTGTATGTATGTGTGCTTTAAAATTTCAGTGTGAAATCTCCTGATTTATAAATGAGGACAAAGCAGATGACCTTTCTGACCCTGGCTTCCTCACCTATGAAATGGTTGTGTGAAGCCACTTCTCATCATGTAGTGGGAAGGATTCCGTGAAATGTCATTTGCAAAGTGCCTGTCGCACAACAGCTGCTCAGTAACAGAGAACTTTGTGTAGCATAAAAAGCATGGGGTTTTGGAAACTGGGTTCAAATTGTGATAATACTTCTTACCAGCTGTGTGACCACAAAAACCTTTCTGAAGCCCTGGGCAGTGTGGATGACAAAATACCTACTATAGCATGGCCTTTTTGTTTGTGTGCTGTTTTTGGTGAATTTTAAAGAGCTTGCATATACAAAGATGCCCAGCACAGTGCTTGCCTGGCACTTAGTCGTCCCTTCCCAGATGGTGGTCTCCTTCTTTACCTCCTATTTCTTTCAATTCATAGTAATATTTAATATCCTTGATGATAATGAGAATGGTTGGAAAGAAACTAATGAGGAAAATGGTTGTAAAGGATGCAATTACACAACCAGCCATTTGCTCTCTATTAGGAGGCTGACAATTTTTGTTCCCTCCATAATACAGGAAATAAAGCAGTATCTACCATTTCTGTGTGTGTGTCTGGGTGCTCTGGAGACTATTCTGCTCACACCTCTTTCCTGCCACCAACTGTCCTTTCTTCTGCTACCAGAGCCATGGCTCAGCTCTGCTTCAGGAGATAGGAGTTGTGTGCTGGGCATCTGGGGACCTGCCAAGTGAGATAAGAGAGGGTTAGGGAAGGGAAGCCCTCTGAGATGCTTGGCAAAGTGCCAATAAAGTAAGAGGAGGAAGGGATGATGCTGGACACATAGTAGGTCTGTTGGTTTGTCAAGAGTGGTAGGAGCCTGGTGTTCTCCGTGGAAGGGTGTGGTCAGGTGTGGAGTAGGCATATTGAGGAGAGTCAAAGCTAGAGACTTGCTGATAGAGTAGGGGACATAGTGGCTATTGTAGGAATATACGATTATTTGTTAGCCTTTATTGCTGTGAGATATACTTTTTGGCAAGAAGTGTAACCAATGGGATGCACTGAAATGTATTTGTAGAAGCCATCAATAGACTCTTATGTTGGCCACTGCCCACCATATGCTCCAATAAACATTGGAGGGAAGAACAGTGTTTTGTTGTTGTTGTTATTGTTATTATTATTCCCTTCCAAAGTGTAGCAGTGGTGATTAGCACACAACCTGTTATTTATTGTTAATGTAGGCAGGGCATCTTGTGGAAAGATTTGGCCATTCAACAAACATTTGTGGAATGCTCACTGCCCACTATATTCCTGTCAGGATCCTTTCTAGAGTCTGAGGATCCAAAGATAAATGAAACAGTCCCTGAACCCAAGAAACTGACATTCGATGGACTGAGGCAGATGTGCCTGCACCTACCAGCCTCTGGGGATGTAACAGTAAGATCTGCTCCCTGCCCTTAAAGATGCTATAGGCTATTGGGGTGGGATGGTGGGAAGGAAATGTCAGGTGGATAGGAAGTTGCAATCTGGTGTGCTTCAGGCTGGTATGGGTGAATTATCCAGGTATGAGCAGGAATTATCCAGGTGACGAGGAGGGAGGGGGTCACGTGTGTGTTTATGTTGCTGAGGGTGAGGAGAGGCCATTTCAGGCAAAGAAAGCTGCAGTTAGTACAAGAAAGGGCATGGAGCCCTGTCCCCTGAGAGGACAGGGTGAGTTCAATATTGCCGTAGGGTAGGAGACAAGGCTGAGAGGTGTGGATAGGAAGTGAATTTTCAAGCAAGTTCAGACTGGATCTTGCTAAAACTTGTTTGTCATGCTAAGAACCTGATCTTCATTCTGAAGGCAATGGGAAACCAGACAGGTATTTTAAAAGGTAGATTGAATCCATTAATTCTATACCTATTTATTGAGTGTTAACTATATACGTATTTGCTACTGGACTAGATTCTGGGAATTTGATGATGTGTAAAATCATTCTTGTCCATATGGGCTTTTTTATGATCTAATGTGAGAGAGACCAACTTTCTTTTTTTTACAAGGATAATGTATTAAGGTCGTGTTTACATAATTAAAACTCAGTTAAAATCATCATATGCCACACAGTCACCCAACATACATATAAAGTTATTAAATAAGACTAGTGCTGTGAGGGGACTCCAAGTCAGCTGGTGGTAAAATGCCAAATAATGGCTAATAATAATAGTCACAGACATTTGGTAAGTGATCATTATGCAGCTGTCATCATGCTTCATGCAGATCATCTCATTTAATCTTCAAAGCAATCAGATGAATGAGTTTTATCTCCACATAGGGACATATGTCTGACTCCAAGATTTGTGCAACTCATTGAGGCTGGGTTTGGACTTCATCTTTTGCTAATAGCAACTATATCAGACTGGGTAATGGCCAGCCAAAAATGCCCATGCCCTAATCCTTGGAACCTGTGAATATGTTACTTTACATTGCAAAAGGGACTTTGCAGATGTGATTGCATTAAAAAGCTTGTGATGGGGAGAGTGTCCCAGACTATCCAGGTGACTTCAGTGTAATCACAGGGGCCTCATAAGAGGGAGGCAGGAAAGTCAGAGAGAGGGAGGAGCAGAGAGAGAAAGCAGAGGCTGGGGTGATGTGCTTTGTAGACGCAAGAAGGGACCACTAGCTAAGGAAGGGCTCTAGAAGCTGGAAAGGCAAGGAAATGGATTCTCCCTTAGAGCTTCCAAAAGGAACAAAGCTCTGCTAACACATTGATTTTAGCCCCTGAGAACCATTTTCCTCTTCTTACCTCCGGAACCATAAGGTAATTAATTTGTGTCATTTTAAGGCAACAAATTTGTGGTTATTTGTTACAGTGGCAATAAGAAACCAATAAAACAGCTTCGGAGGGTACTTACTTCACATGGCTGAATCAAAAGCCCTCAAAAGAGGGCAAACTGAGTGTTTTAGGAACTTGTAGAAAATCTGCAGTTGGGGGAGTGAGTCTGAAAGCAAAAGGAGGATGGAAAGAAGTGGGAAAGAGGGTGTTTTAAGTGCAGGGACCAGCAGAAACAAAAGCATAAGGGCAAGGGTGGGACATAGAAGGCATGTGTGGGGGAGGGTTTGGCCAACACCACCAGGCATATCAGAGGGCCAGAGAGCGACCTAAGGTTGGAATTTTGGCTGCAGTCGGACCATGGAGCCAGACCCTGGTGTGAGCCGTGACTAGGAAGCTCACATGGGAGAACTTTGAGTGGGCCGTGAGGTAATCATGCCGCATTTTATGAAGAATTCCCTCCATTGCTGGGAATGGTGAAGGAGAGGGGCAGGAAACCAGTCCTGAGGCCTTGCTGTTACCTGCCTTGTATAATACTAGTCTGAACCAGGCTGCTGGCAGGGAGAAGAGGGAGAGGAGTCTCCCTGCCATAAAGAACATGGTCTTATACACCAGCATGTCTCAAGGTGTGGCCCCAGGACCTTTGCAGTGCCCTTGAGACCCTCTCAGGGAGTCCTCAAGGTTAAAATTTTTTTTTTTCATTTCAAGGTTAAAGTTTTCTTCATTTCCTTTTTCACTCTCATTTTCTCACAGTGCATAGTGGAGTTTTTCAGAGGTCACGCTGTGAAATATCACTGTAGACTCAGTGCAAAAAGAGAATTAATCCCTATTTTATTAAGCCAGACATGAAAAAGACTTGAAAAATGTTTTATTTGTTTTAGAAAATATTTCAAAAAAATGTCCTTTAAGCTAACAAATAATGACTGGTTACTTTTTTTTTTTTTTTTTTTTTTTTTAGTATTTTATCTATTTGGTATAATTTCATATAATTGTAGGAATTATAGTAAAGTTTTTACATATCAATCAACAGATATCCAAATTATAATGGAATGGATTTTTAACTTATTATAAACTCACTACAAATTTTTAAAGTTATAAATTCAGCTTTATAAAAGTTTTTGCTACCATGGCTTATTCTAAATATGTGATGCTCCATAAACATGATATTCCGTATACAGATTTTATTTTATTTTATTTTTTAATATGAAATTTATTGTCAAATTGGTTTCCATACAACACCCAGTGCTCATCCCAACAGATGCCCTCCTCAATGCCCATCACCCACTTTCCCCTCCCTCCCACCCCCCATCAACCCTCAGTTTATTCTCAGTTTTTAAGAGTCTCTTATGGTTTGCCTCCTTCCCTCTCTGTAACTTTCTTTTCCCCACTTCCCCTCACCCATGGTCTTCTGTTAAGTTTCTCAGGATCCACATAAGAGTGAAAACATATGGTATTTATCTTTCTCTGTATGACTTATCTCACTTAGCATAACACTCTCCAGTTCCATCCACGTTGCTACAAAAGGCCACATTTCATTCTTTCTCATTGCCACCTATTACTCCATTGTGTATATAAACCACAATTTCTTTATCCATTCCTCAGTTGATGGACATTTAGGCTCTTTCCATAATTTGGCTATTGTTGAAAGTGCTGCTATAAACATTGAGGCACAAATGCCCCTATGCATCAGTACTCCTGTATCCCTTGGGTCAATTCCTAGCAGTGCTATTGCTGGGTCATAGGGTAGATCTATTTTTAATTTTTTGAGGAACCTCCACACTGTTTTCCAGAGTGGCTGCACCAGTTTGCATTCCCACCAACAGTGCAAGAGGGTTCCCGTTTCTCCACATCCTCGCCAGCATCTTTAATGACTCATTACTTCCAAATGAGTATATATTTAGACACCTTAGTATTAATTTATAATATGGTAAATATTGATAGACATAAGCCATGTAAACAATAGTTCTTTGGGGTCTTCAATAAATTTTTAGGAGTATAAAAAGGTCGTGAGACCAAGTGTGAAATCTGCTATTGTACACAAATATTTGGGCTTGTCTCTGTTTATTTGGGATATATTTCTAGACTTAGATGAGGGATCCCAGCCTGTTAAATTCTGGAATAGGCAAGGCAGATGTGGCTCTCCCCAAATGCTAGAGGAGGCTCCGCGGGATTAAGGTATGCGCACAAACACACACAACTTGCATAAGTGGAGTAAGGACTGAACGCCATGTATTTGAGCCCAGACAGTGGGCTTTTCCCATTATTCCGCGTGCTGGAGAAAGGGTTGGCCTTCTGGGAGGAAGCCTGGGGAGGACTCGCCCTCAAGCTGCAGCCAGCCCCCAAAGCGCCTGGGTGCGCTCCAGGCTCATGCTTTCCAGCCGTGCCCAGCGCTCCCTCTAGAGGCTGAAAGTTGAATCTACACCCTTCTTGCTTTGTCTTCCTACTGTGGCAGCCAAACTTCGGCCCTAGAAGGAGTTTGAAGTTCCTGGCTCCCTGATGCTTTGGAACAGGCGGTGGGGAGCAAGCAGAACTCCATTTTCACGTGAGGAGGCTGCGGAGTCGAGAAGTAGTGTGTTGCAGTGACTGAGTTCACAAAGTTGGGGGGGGGTGCACTTGACCTTTTTGGGTTTCAGTTACTCAGGAGGAAGTAGTCTGCACATCTAGCCATAAAGATCCTTCCAGCTCCACCAGCCTACATCCTAAGTGCTAATTGTCCCCATGGTCCGTGCTGTGAGAAGAGACATCAAGGAGAAGGCTTGGAGTCCTGGGCTGTAGTCTCTCAGGGCTCTGCTTGCATTTATGGATTTAGCTCAACCCGAATCGGACTTTAGGATGAGTCTTTGTAATTGTGGAGATCACACATTCTCTCCTTTAGCAAGCTTATTTTTTAAGAACTTTCCTACAGTTGATCCATTTATTAGGCAAAGAAGAATAAGCTGCTTGATTGTGTCAGGCAGTGGGTCAAGGACCATATGTATATTTTCTCATTTGATTCATGCCACAACTCTATAAGCTAGGTGCTAGCATTATTCCCACTTTACAGAGGGGAAAACTGAGGCCCAGGGAGCTTAAGTAACTAGCCAAGATCATGAAACAACTGTGGGGCAAAACTAAAATTCAAACCCAAGCAGTCTGGCACAGCCACAACACTATACCTAGTCTTGATAATAAGAGTTTGCATCTTTTTGAGGGTTTGTTATGTCCTTGGAGTTTTATGTATGTTATCTCATTTAATACAGCAATTATGGTTTTTTTAAGTTTATTTATTTATTTTGAGAGGGAGAGAGAGAGTGTGGGAGAGGGTGGGGGGGAGAGAGAGAGAGAGAGAGAGAGAGAGAGAGAGAGAGGGAGAATCCCAAGCAGGCTCCACACTGTCAGTACAGAACCTGATACAGGGCTTGATCCCATGACCCTGGGATCAAGACCTGAGCAAAGATCAAGGGTTAGATGCTCAACTGACTGAGCCACCCAGGTGCCCCAATACAGCAATTCTGTAAAGTAGCTTTTGTTATCTCAGTTTTACAAGGAGGGTGCTTATTCTCAGGTGGCCCAGGGCCAGAGCTGAATTTCATCTCTGAGACTGCAAAGCCTGAGCTCTTTGTTGTTATTCAGAATTATTTATGTGCCAGAGAAAGATGAGGAAGACTGACTGAGTCTATGGGGAGCTTCTATTATAGTCTCTTTGTGAGGTAGTAACAGTTGCAGACATTTACTGAGCACCGTTCTAAGCCTTTACACATATAACTTCAATCCTCACAACAATCCAGTAAGATAGATCTGATTAGTATCCCATTTTACAGACGAGGAAATAAAAGCATGGAGACAGAGGGGTTAAATAAATTGCCCAAAGTGCCTCCCACATTTGGTAGTGGTAGAGTTGGGACCCAAACCCAGGAAGCTTGGCTTTAGTACCAAAGTTTTTAGCCACTACATTATCCAAAGAAAAAATAGTTCCTACAGAGATGCAGAGGCCACTGACCAGGGTTGAAGACAGCCAAGGGGACCAAGCCCAGCCCTGCAGAGATCCCAAGGAGGAAAAGGAGACATCCCTCCCTGGGCCCTGTTCCTCTGGCCCTGGCTTTCCATCTGTTTATCAGACTGCTACACTTAGAAATTGTGCCTTTTCCCCAAATGTAAGGGCTAAAAGCAGAATTCAGTACATTTCCCCAAAAGCAAATTCAATACAACTCAATACATTTCCTTCTCTGCATGTCCCTTCCTTGCCAATGTTATCATCATTCCCTCACACCACCAGAACCAAGCTCTGATGGATAATTTGTTGGTGTTAGAGAACTGTATCAAGAAAGATTCTGAGGTGTTGCTTTGTCTCCAGCATGAGCAAGAAAGAGCAATATGATCAATGAAAACAGCTCTGTAGTGGGAATAGTGGGAACTGACCCCATGCGCCATGTATTTGCTATTTCTGAAGTGGGCTCGGTGCTAAGGAAGAATGAAGGAACTGGGTCCTGAGAACAGGTGCTGATAGGCACCAAGCCAATATGAATACCCTGGTCAGTGGGGGCCATGGCTAAGAGCACAGCAATTCCTGGGTAGAGAAGGCAGGTGCTAAGGCAAACTGGCCAGGCTTAGAGAAAAGGAAATTCTGGATAAGAGGGATCAGCCTGGGGCACGAAAGTGAGGTTGCCAAGCTGGGGAAGGATGGCAGGGTCCAAAGGAAAGACAGGGAGCAGATGATTTCTTGTTCAAAAGCCATGCAGAAAAGCCTCAAGCCCCAGGATGGTATGAAGCAAGAACCAGCCAGATCCACTGGTGAGGATTTCTCCTGAGCTATGACATTCTCTCCTCCAGAAATACAAAGCAATGGTGCCTTTCAACTGGGTAGGGTAGGGTTCCGGGATAAGTTCCAGTGGAAATGGATTGATCCAGGGTGAGTGAACAGAGGTGGAAGAGGTCAGTTGGGACTTAAAGTGTGAAGAGCAGTGACCATGGTGAGTGAGCCTGAATGCAACAGGAACTTGAAATAAGAACAGAGCTGTGATTGTCTCATGGAACCCAAGGATAAGAATGGGCCTGAAACCTGGGAGCCAAAACATCATGCCAGGAATTCTCACTGCCACCTGTCTCTGCTTCTCTACACTTCTGTGCTTTCTTCTGTCCTTTCCCTGACAGCTGTCCTCACTTCTTAGCCCACTTTTTAAAATGAGGCTGCCTCTGGATCCCAAGTTCTCATGTCACAGCTTTAGCCAAAGAGCTTATCAAGACTTTGGATCTCAGTTCCTGATATTGGGGGGGAGACAAGACCTGATTGGCCAGTCTTTGGTCTGTTGTCTGCCCCTGGGCCAATCAGCTAAGACTAGAAAGGTGGGGCAAACACATCTGTTAAAGGCTTATCCTCGTGGATGCAGGATGTGAATGGGGAATATTCCCAGGAAGAGGGACTAGAGATGGCTTGTGGGGCTAGGAAGATACCCCAGATGGTATCTGCTAAAGACATGAGTGTCTAAACGTAAAGCACTGGAAGACACCAACATTGATTGGATGTCAGAGAGAGGAGATGGGGAAGGAGAAAGTCTTCAGGAAGTTAGAAGAAAATCAAGAGAGGGAAGAGAGCTTATTTAAAGAAGGAGTAAGGCATAAAGGGTCAAAAGTCATAGTACAGTCAAGAAGGATGAGCAGGGTCAGAGACCATTTGATTATAGAAAGCACCTTTGAAGGGTACGTTGGTGAAGAAATAATATTTCTACAGGTTAAAGGATGGATTTGGTTGCATTTTTATGGGTAAACATAAAAGTATTTAGTGTTAATGTGTTGTCACCTTTGGGGAAAGAGTCCACCTTCACTGTGTTGAGTTGGCATTATTCAGAATTTAACATATATTGACATAGAAACAGTAAATTTTTCTCCAGTCCTTACAGGGTAACACATTTAAGGTCTTGCCTGCATAGTTTAGGTAATAGAAACCTATGCATATTATCAAAACAATGTTTAAAACGGTGGGATGGGGAGCAGGAATCCAAAAGGCCAATAAACGTGAAGATGTGCTCAATGTCAGTGGTAACCATGGAAATTCAGTTGAAAAACACAACCAAACATAATTATATATCCACCAGATTCACAAAAATTAAAAAGTCCAAAAGTTCTAAGGGTTGGCAAAATGTGGAAAAATAGAATTAATTCTCAAAACTGCTGTTGGGAGAATAAATTGGCAGAGACACAAGTTGCCAATTTACCTTACATTTGAGATGGTACCATTTGTATAGAACACAAGGAGTCATGATGCTCCCTCCAATTCTGCCATGAGAAGCCATCCTTTGGAGAACTACTAGGAAATTTTTAGCAACACTGAAGGTTCACATACCTTATCACACAGCAGTTTCACTATTAAGTATATGGCTAGAGAGATTTGTTTATGTATACACCAGGATAAAATCCAACAATGTGTGAATATTGGAATATGCATACAATAGACCCAAACAGTGGGAGTGTAAACAATCCAATGTCAAAAATAAAATAAAATAAATTGCTGCGCATTCATAATGGAAGATCAGACAGCAAAGAAAATGAAGACATCACAGTTACACACAGTATGGATACATCTCACAAATGTAATGTTGAAGGCAAAAGGCAAGATACATGGGAATATAATAATCAAAATGTTTAAAAACAGGCAAAGCTAAACTCTATGGTATAAGGGATGACTGCTATAGAGAAAAGTGAAAAATAAATGGGAAGTAAGTGAAGGATTTTCACAAAAGCCAGGATGGTAGTTACCCTGGGTTTCTACAGAATTAGGATCTTAGTGGGGCTCACTGAGGTTCTTTGAGTACTGGCAGTGTTCTCTTTTTTGACCTGGGTAATAATCACATGGACCTTTGTTTTACAATTATTCATTAACCCATACATATATTTTATGTACTTTTCTGCATTTATGTTATGTGTGTAAAGAATTAAAGTGTAAAGGGTGGAGTGGGGTGAGATCAGTAAAGATGATATATAGAGCATACCCATTTTATTTTTTGGTCTCTCCCAGAGCCCAGCTAAAAATGGGGTGTGTGTGTGTGTATGTGTGTTGTGTAGACTCTCGAGGCCAGGAAAGCAGGAGAGGAGAAAACAAATGAATGAGTAAAGAATGGCTCAACAGACTCCGTGAAACAAAAGCCTAAACTGGTCTTGAAAAAAGCTAAGAACCAACTTTATTTTCACTGCAAAATCTTGAAAAGTTTCAGGAACTTGTGGTACCTGGAACCTCCAGAAATATTGTTAAATAAGTGTTAAAATAAGGAGGATTTTTTGGCAGCTATTTAAGACGTAATTAGGCCCCTAGATTCCCTCTGGTGCCCAGGACTGCTGGATGACTGCAACTTCCTTCTCCACATAGAAGGTTAGAGGTTTTTATTCTAGAGAAGGCAAAACACAGGGTCTCTGGCAGGGGAGAGGCACAGGTGAGGATCGAAGGGAATTCAAAGCCCTTACCCGGCATTTTTCACCCAGTTCCCTGAAAGCCGGCCACCAGGCTTTTACCATCTATGTCAGGTTATGGGTAGCATCTATTCTGGGAAATATGACGAGCCCCAGCTAAAAGACCTAAAGATATGGACATTCAGAGTTCCTATCAAATGGCTGAGGCAGATCACTTTATGGTGAAGCTCAAAGTCAAAAATAGCCACACCCCAAAGTTATAATTCAATTTTTATTCCCTTAATTTCTCTCTGTCAATCACGTATGCACTTTCTCTCTTCAAAAACACCTTATTATGGAATATTTTAAACATAAACAGAGTAGAGAGACTAACGTAATGAATGTACACATACTCATTGCCCAGCCTCAACAATGATCAACTCCTAGCCAAGCTTGCTTCCTCTTGGCCCTCATCAGCTCTCCCAACCCTGACCCCATATCAGCTGAGCTAAATCCCAGCCCTCATATCATTCTGTCTGTAATTATTTCATTATGAATCTCTGAAAGACACAGACTGCTCATTTAAAATATAACCACAATATCAGTATCAACCTGAAAAAGTAATTCCTTATCATCAAGTATTCAATGTTCATGTTTCCTTGATTTTTCTATAACTTTTTCCCCCTACAATTAGCATGAACTGGGATCAAAGTCAGTTTACAACTTGATTCATATGTGTCCTGATTATTCTCTAATCCCTAAATTCTCCCATTTATTATTTGACTGAAAAAAATATAAGAAATTGTGTTGCCCTATAGGGTTTTCTTTACATTGGACTTTGCTGATTGTGTCTTTGTGATTGTAACATTTCCCTGCAACATGGTAGCTAGATCTAGAGCCATGATTAGTTTCACTCTTTTTCAAGGCTACTTTATAAATTGAATTGGGTACTTCCATCGTGGGGCATGCAATTTATCTTTGTCTCTCTTTTTATGATTTTAGCAGCCAGGGATGGTCATTGAATAGATCTATTAATTCATTAGGGGTTGCAAAATGATAATATTTTTTAATCCCCTCATTCATCTTTCTTTGTTAGCCAAATTACTTCAGCATAGCTGTCTCTTCAGCCACTCAGTTGCCAGAAGTTTCTTCTGATTCCTCAGAAAAGACTCCAAGAGGTATTGCTTCCCAAGTTTTTGTCCTGTTCACAGCAGTGTGCGCACTGCCTACATATTCAAAGATCAGTTTAAAATTGGAATCAGCATCACAATCCCAGACTTTAGCCTCTACTACAAAGCTGTAATCATCAAGACAGCACAAAACAGACCCATAGACCAATGGAATAGAATAGAAACCCCAGAACTAGACCCACAAAAGTATGGCCAACTAATCTTTGACAAAGCAGGAAAGAACATCCAATGGAAAAAAGACAGTCTCTTTAACAAATGGTGCTGGGAGAACTGGACAGCAACATGCAGAAGGATGAAACTAGACCACTTTCTTACACTATTCACAAAAACAAACTCAAAATGGATAAAGGACCTGAATGTGAGACAGGAAACTATCAAAACCCTAGAGGAGAAAGCAGGAGAAAACCTCTCGACCTCAGCTGCAGCAATTTCTTACTTGACACATCCCCAAAGGCAAGGGAATTAAAAGCAAAAATGAACTATTGGGACCTCATGAAGACAAAAAGCTTCTGCACAGCAAAGGAAACAATCAACAAAACTAAAAGGCAACAACGAAATGGGAAAAGATATTTGCAAATGACATATCGGACAAAGGGTTAGTATCCAAAATCTATAAAGAGCTCACCAAACTCCACACCCGAAAAACAAATAACCCAGTGAAGAAATGGGCAGAAAACGTGAATAGACACTTCTCTAAAGAAGACATCCGGATGGCCAACAGGCACATGAAAAGACACTCAATGTCGCTCCTCATCAGGGAAATACAAATCAAAACCACACTCAGATATCACCTCACGCCAGTCAGAGTGGCCAAAATGAACAAATCAGGAGACTATAGATGCTGGCGAGGATGTGGAGAAACGGGAACCCTCTTGCACTGTTGGTGGGAATGCAAACTGGTATAGCCGCTCTGGAAAACAGTGTGGAGGTTCCTCAAAAAATTAAAAATAGATCTACCCTATGACCCAGCAATAGCACTGCTAGGAATTGACCCAAGGGCTACAGGAGTGCTGATGCATAGGGGCACTTGTACCCCAATGTTTATAGCAGCACTCTCAACAATAGCCAAATGATGGAAAGAGCCTAAATGTCCATCAACTGATGAATGGATAAAGAAATTGTGGTTTATATACACAGTGGAGTACTACGTGGCAATGAGAAGGAAAGAAATATGGCTCTTTGTAGCAACGTGGATGGAACTGGAGAGTGCGATGCTAAGTGAGATAAGTCATACAGAGAAACACAGATACCATGTTTTTACTCTTATGTGGATCCTGAGAAACTTAACAGAAGACCATGAGGGAGGAGAAGGAAAAAAAAGGTTAGAGAGGGAGAGAGCCAAAGCATAAGAGACTCTTAAAACTGAGAACAGGGGCACCTGGGTGGCTCAGTCGGTTAAGCGGCCGACTTCGGCTCAGGTCATGATCTCGCGGTCTGTGAGTTCAAGCCCCGCGTCGGACTCTGTGCTGACAGCTCAGAGCCTGGGGCCTGTTTCAGATTCTGTGTCTCCCTCTCTCTGACCCTCCCCCGTTCATGCTCTGTCTCTCTCTGTCTCAAAAATAAATAAACGTTAAAAAAAATTAAAAAAAAAACAGAAAAAAACAAACTGAGAACAGAACTATCAAAATCTCTTCTACACATTCCCATCCTTTCCCTTTGTTTCACTTTGCAACTCAGTATACTCATATCCGAGGTTTGCTTTATAAATAATACATTGATATAGAACCAAATAGGTAGCTTTTCCATTTTTAAGACCATTGTGCCACCAGCCGGGTGTGAAGGTCACCTGCGCAAACCACTCCACCAAGCGGCCAGTTTCTGAGAGCCATCCTGACACTGGTTGCCACTGACTACCCCACTGATCATGCTAAGGAGAGCAAGTAGAGCCAGAGACACCACTTCTGAGTTTCTTCATGGCCAAGACTTTTCCTTTTCTAATACTGGGTGGATGGTATGAAACCACACATGTCCCTTTTGGTAAAACAGAGAGCCTGATCCCTTTTGGTAAAACAGAGAGCCTGATCCCTTTTGGTAAAATAGCTCTTGCTGTTTTTCCAGCAGGTGGAAAATAGGCTAGAGAACCTGGAAATAGATGACAGTGATGTTAACTGTGGTCCCATCAGCAGGGAGGTGACATCCTGCACTGATGGTGGAGGCACAGTGCAGCCTACTGGTTAAGCATTGGGAACTGCAGTGAGACAGGTTTGACTGGAATCCTATCGGTACTTTTTATTAGCTGTGTGACATTAGGCAAGTTCCTCACCCTCTCTGAGCCTCATTTAACCTGCCTTATTGTTTACTTCAAAGGATTAAATGAAATAATACACAGAAAGGATTTGGTGTAATAATAGGCACTAGCAAGCATTAAGTGCTGGGCTAGGTCACCAGGGGTTGTGAGCTCCCTGCAGAGATAGAAAACCACCCATTTTTGCAGTTTGAATTGGATAGAACACTTGCTTTAGGCACTTTTCAGCTTTACAAGGCTTGGAAGAGCCCCCACGGAGTTGGTGCAAAACAGAATTATAGGGAAATGTCTGCAGAGAGCAGAATTGCAGTGAAGAAATAATCCATCATTAGCTGTGTATGCAACATAACCACGTTAGCTATTTTCACTGAATGATTTTCAGTAGAAAGAAGCCTTGCACACTGTGACCAAACGTTCCATAGAAACCACTGCTGACAGGGTGGATGCGGTCATTCTGTGCTGTGGATACACACCTTTTGTCTCCCGCCCAGGAAGCCTGGCGTGGGGCGAGGCCAGGCTGAGCTGTGGGCTTGGAAAGCAAACCGGAAGGGCAGGGAGAGCCGCCCGAGGGCTGGCAGCGGGCTGTGCATGTGTGAAAGTTGCTGCCTCTGCGGGTTGTTTTGATCTTCCAGGCACAGAACATTCGCGTGCTCTTTGAAAAACCCTTTTTCAGGACTCATATTGATGATGAAACCATTCCACAGAGGCAGTGAACAAAAAGAACTCAGCTGGACATCTGTATGGGGCGTCCCCAGGCCCCTCCGCCCCAGTGGGTCCTCAACTACACTCATCTCCTGCCTCCCAAAGCTGTTTCTTCTCCTCTGTTCTCTCCTTCAGTGAATGTTAATTACTAAGTCACCATTACTGAGTCACCATACTGAGGCTCCGGGCATCCTCTAGCCTCTTCCCCTCCCTCCCACCTGCCTCCTTCTGTCGCCCTGTCATTCGTAAAATCTGGCTGACTCCGCCCCAGAAACACCCTAGTGCTCCCCGTTCTCTGCACCACCCACAGAATGTTCAGTATTTCCTTCATCATGACCTCGACAGTGGCCTAAGTGGGCACTTACCCCTGGCCATGTGCACCCCACCATTTCTCAACAGTTCTCCAGAGCCTTCTTTCTAAAACCAGGCATTCACCCCACTAAAACTTTGGTTGCCATTATTGCTAGGAAAAGAAGCGGAGTGTAGGCACTAGGAAACAGCAGTCTTTGTCACAGGCAATGAGAGACAGGGACTGTGCTAAACAATTTACATAAACCTCTCAATCGTCAGGTGTTTATGAAACAGTACATACAGAGCCCCACTTCAAGGCCATTCCCTTTCCTTTTCCTGAGTTAGCCTCTCCTCAAGTACAACTTCCCCCTTGAGGCAGCAGCTAGATGTCTTTGCTCAATGGCTGGGGAAGCTCCCTTAGGGAAAACATTATCACTGTTTCCACTGAGACTCAGAGGCTCAGAGAGTTGAAGTAACCAGCCAAACATCACACAGCAATGAAGCCTTCATCTTATCTTAGATAATCTGACTCCCCAGGCCATGTGTTTAACCACTTATACCACCCTAAGAATGAGTAACGAGGTCCTTGCACCTCAGGAGCACCTGGGCTGGCCGAAGATCTAGACACAAACAAGTAACTCCTAGAAAACATGATTCCTACATTAATGAAGTCTGACATTTTCTGCAGCCCCGAGGAAGTAGTGGGCCCACTGTTGTTTCCCTTAGCACCTCTCCACACCTCACGGTCTGGCTTGTGCACCACATCAGCACCGTCTTCACAATCTTTAAGTCTAACTATTTCCTTACAAATATTAGGAAATACTGTACAATTGGAGAATGGACCCAGCACAATGACTACGCTCCTGTGCCCCCAGATCGCACCCCTGATCAGCGCAGGGCCTTTTTATCCTGCTATTGGAATCATGAGTAGATTCTGACAGGATCTGTTCTTGGGCTGCTGGTGAAGTCGCAAGGGGTTCTCCCTTTGTGGGATTACAGCAGGAGGTCTGACAGCTCACAAAAGCAAACCCCACAGATCCATCCATCAGCTTTTCTTGCTCAGAAATGTAACTGGTGACTAAACGGGCCCCGGTCTTCATTTCCAGGAGATATGTCCCTGAAACTGGTGTCTCTCCTTTCTCTCTTATGTCTCTCTTCTTTCCTCTTTGAACTTCTAGGAAGCATCTATCTCTGCCAGGTACAGTGCTGGGAGCTCAGATGCAGGGATGAATAAGACATAGAACTCATCCCTGGAGAGACTATTTCCACAGCGGCAGGAAAGAATGTGGACTTTAGAGCCTGAAGGTCGTCACAGTTATAATTCTAGCTACACTCCTTACCAGCTGTGTGACCTTGACAAGTAACTTAGCCTTTCCAGATCTTAGACTCCCCATCTGTAAAATGGTGTAACATAGGTATCTACCTTCTGGGGTTGTTGTGTGAGTTAAAAACAAGATTATATATTCTGCACGGAGAACAGTGCCTGGCACATGAAAATACTATGTAAGCATTTATTGTTATTTGCATACACTACAGTATACTTCTGAAAGCTGTGATTTGATCCCTTTTATTCTCCCAAGATACATCCCACAACATGCTAAGAGTTGCCTGGCACACAGCAACCTCTCAATGAATAAAGTTAGCAATCATCGTGATTGTCCCTGGTGTGATTTGAATGGAAAAATCCGGATTATTTCAGGTAAGCTGGTATTTCATTACTCGTTGCTAAGTGTGAGGAACATAAAACTGATTTGTTCGGGGGGTTTTCTGAGCATGACATCTGTTATGTCAAGTGACAAAACAATGGTGAAAACCTAGTTGGGAGGAGAAGCTGCAAGACTTAACAGTAGAAGGAAACATGACATCTTTGTTGGCCTGTGGTGAATTCTCTCTCCAGACAGCCAAAAAGTGGTGCTAAGCCATGTAGTTAAACTGAGAAGACTGAATTGTTGGCCTGCTGAGTCTAACTGGGGCTGGCCTGTGCGGTGGACTTCAGCCCTGCACCGCCTGGAGGAGGTGAAAGGAAGAACCAATTTCGACCAAGTTTCACTGTCCACAGGATGCAGATTGTGTGTTGCGCGTGTGTGAGTTGTGTAATGCAAGTGTGGTACGTGCGGGGGGTATGGTGTGTGGTATGTGTGTCTGATATGTGGCGTGTGTATGCGTGTGTGCATGTGTCTAGTACGTGTATGTTGTGTGGGAGTTATGTGGTTTGGATGTGAGTGTAGATGTGTGGTATGTGTGATATGTGGGTGTGGGGGGTGTTTGTGTGTAGATGGGTGTGGGGGTGAATGTGTGTGTGGTGAGTGTGTGGTATGATGCATGTGGACTGTGTGTGTGTATGTCCATGTGCATTGGGAGTAGAAGGCAGGGAACCTGATCTTGCTTTATCAATGAGGAGGCAAGCATTTTAAATTATTCTTGGACTGGATTTTTTCTGTTAGTTGAGCCATTTCTTTAAAGGTGCTGTTAGTAATAATTATTGCTCTCCTGGGGACCTTACTTTATTTTTATAAACTGAAGTAATCATATGTGTTTGAAGTAGGTCAACAAAAAGGAGTTGTCTGGTTTTGCTGTCTAAGCAACTCTGCCTGTATTGTCATCAGCATGACTTTTTAATTAAAGCCCCTTCCAAGTTCACAAGTTAGAACTTCACCCCTGCCTGAAACCACAGAATTATTCACACTACCAGATGTCCCAAGAATGGCATGTCACAAACATGAGTAGACAGAAAGATTATGCATGTTCATATGACTTAAAGCTTTGGTTCAAGTGTCTCTACAGAGATGAATGGACTGGAGCCATCAATATTATTTTGGAAATCATGATATAGCTTGGGGCTTAGTAGGACTCAGGTTGCTTACCTGAAGTCAAAATTGAAACAGAATGATGCTAAGGGTGACTCAGGCAGATTGACAAACATTCCAATTCTACCCGCACCACTTACTGTGTGTCCTGGGAAAGTTTTCTTCCTTTCTTTCTCTTTCTTTCTTTCTTTCTTTCTTTCTTTCTTTCTTTCTTTCTTTCTTTCTTTTATTTTTAAAACATTTTCATTTATTTTTGAGAGACAGAGGTTGATCTTGGGAGGGGCAGAGAGAGAAAGGGAGATGCAGAATCCAAAGCAGGCTCCAGGCTCCAAGCTGTCAGCACAGATCCCGATGTGGGGCTCAAACCCACAAACTGTGAGATCATGACGTGAGCCGAAGTCAGACACTTAACTTACTGAGCCACCCAGGCACCCCATGGGCAAGTTTTCTGAGCCTCAGTTTCTTTGTCTGCAAACCACAGCAAATAATATAGCCCCACAATGTCTTATCTACAATCCCCAAGTCCAAGCGCTGTAACAACTGGCATCCTTTTCTTAACTCATTTGGCAGTGAAATCTAATTGATCTGAATTAATTTGGCCATAAAACCCTTCCCTGAACTCACATAAGCCTTTTTATAGTCTGTTTATTTTACTTAATGTGACTATACATGTTTTGCTACAGAATAATGAATGTATTAGTTATGGGGTATAGCCCCAGACCATTGGGTACATAACATTAAATGTTTGGTGCACTTCTCATGATGAGCACCAGGTATTGTATGGAATTGTTGAATCACTGTATTGTACACCTGAAACTAATATAACCCTAAATGTTAATCAACTGGAATTAAAATAGAAACTTAAAAAGCCAAAAAAACCTTGATGCTGTCTATTATGATGATAAAAATATACTAAATTTCAATAAATACCATTAGAGTAGAGCCCAATAAATAATTTCCTGAGTTGATAAATGGTATTATCAATTGGCTCAAATAAATATA